>NW_008584889.1:54791-80322 GCF_000691845.1 Merops nubicus
TTCTATTCTATTCTATTCTATTCTATTCTATTCTATTCTATTCTATTCTATTCTATTCTATTCTATTCTATTCTATTCTATTCTATTCTATTCTATTCTATTCTATTCTATTCTATTCTATTCTATTCTATTCTATTCTATTCTATTCTATTCTATTCTATTCTATTCTATTCTATTCTATTCTATTCTATTCTATTCTATTCTATTCTATTCTATTCTATTCTATTCTATTCTATTCTATTCTATTCTATTCTATTCTATTCTATTCTATTCTATTCTATTCTATTCTATTCTATTCTATTCTATTCTATTCTATTCTATTCTATTCTATTCTATTCTATTCTATTCTATTCTATTCTATTCTATTCTATTCTATTCTATTCTATTCTATTCTATTCTATTCTATTCTATTCTCAGCCTAAAACTTCTATTCTATTCTATTCTATTCTATTCTATTCTATTCTATTCTATTCTATTCTATTCTATTCAAAAATCCCATATTTATGAGTTTTCAGAAACTTGCAGGAGTCTCTCTCTTTCATCTCAACATGAATGTCTCTTCTTTGATTTTACTGTCTGCATTACTGTCGTTTCTCCCTTCTCTATCATCAGCTTCTATCTGTAATGGGGAGGTAAGGATACAGCACATCATTAAGAAGAAGCAATCACCACAAAAACAGTTCCACCTCATAGTCACTGCATTGTTTTAAATTGAACTATAGAGTCTTGAATAATACCAAGGTTAGGGAGAAGTAAGCAGAAACTAGCTTTGAACCCCTCTGGGCAATCCACTTACAGCATCAAAAGAAATGGCTTTACTCTAGCTGCATGCTCTAGATGGGAAAAAGTTAAGAGTTTTTCTCAACTGCAGCTTACACTCAGAAGTCTTTATTTTGGTTCCCTCTTAAAAAAAAAAAAAAAAAAAGAAGGACCTGACCTGAATCATAGAAGCATAGGCTTGTTTGGATTGAAAGCAAGAACATCTTTCACTAGATCTGATTGCTCAACACCCCATCCAACTTGATCTTGAACACTTCCAGGGACGGGGCATCCACAACTTTGCTGAGATGGGGTGGTATGAATGTCAGATTTAGATGCAGAAGCCTGAGTCTACTTATTAGATATAGATCTTAAAATAAGGCCTAGTTATAAATAAAGCCTCCTTTGCCCAGTAGCCTGCACGTTGTTGCCAGCAGAGGTGAAATAAAAGGCAGCTGCTGGTTATAATGGAGATTATTTGGAAGAATGATGCTAAGTATTTCCCTTTATATTGGAGGAGTAATCAGAGACAGTAACAGGCCATTTAAGGAGCCAGGGTGGGCTAGAATTGAGGCCTGATTCCCATCCCAGCACTAGTTCAGAGCTGTAACTCAGGCAAGATGCTGCTGAATAGTCAAGTTTCCTCAAGCACTATTGAAGGAGCATGCCATGACAGCACTAAGTACTTTGTCTAAGGAAGCAGCTCAACAGCACCTGCAGGAACACAGTGAGACTGGCAACCTTTCTTCTTTGTTCTGTGACAAATAAGGATCTTAGAAAAATTCAGAGTGCAGCTGATTTGTGATTTTTTGTGATCATGAAATAGCTTTCTTAAAAAATATCAGTGAGATGGGGACATTGAGCAGTGCTGGGAAGACTGCTGTTGCATGAGGGGGAGGAAAAAATCAGTTTAGTCGGGTAGATGCTAACGTTTTAGTGGGTAGGGGAAAATACTTCTTCCGAGCTCTGCTCTTTTACCAAGGAGAAGATCCTGCGGTGTGAAATACTGAAATATTCTCTAGGCCGAGGTGCAATCTCTCCTGGATAGGAGGGAGGATCGGGTCTCTGTCAGACACTGCGACCAAGTTGTCCCAGGAAAGGGGACACAAGGAAGACTGTGAAGAAGCTTTGTTGAAAAGAAAAAGGAAATTGTAAATTTGCAGGTAAAGTGCCACCCCCTTGTGAGTCTTCTAAAGACGAAAGCTGATGTATGAGGTCTTTTCATACAAGTCATCTGTCCTTGGGCTCAGGATGTAACCATGCTTGTTCAAATATCCACTCCTCCCCTTCTCTTTTTGAATCAGTGTATTTTCAGTTGGGCATATAGAGGCTTTCTTTCTTGTATCAAGAAGAACCATGACATTTTAAAAAATTCTGTCTTGGGCATTTTCTAGCACAGACAAGATGGGGTCTCAGCTTCTTGATAGATGATATACTCCTGCTGCTTATTCCCTACTTAATCCTCCAAGTATGACATCATTCATCTCCATGAAACTTACCGAGACTTCTCAGGCAAAGGATTATCAGTGATACGGACTCCAGTGGGGAATGCACAGCAGGAGCAGATGCATGGTAGAGAAAGAGAGAAAGAGCCTGTTTTCATGCAGACATGACTCATAATAAAGTGGTTTTTGAAAGACACAAAGTGGAAGCAGCAAATATGCTAAATACAAAAAATGTACCTGATTTCCTAAAAAAGGAATTGTTAGTGAACCTAGCAATTACAGTTCTATTAATTTAAATTCTATCCTTGGGGTGAAAGTGAAGCAAATGTGAGAGACATGAGGAGGAAAGAGAATCACTAAACAGCTGGAGATAACATTTTAGTAACAAATATGACAATGGGTCCTCAGTCTAGTTGGATCCTTTAGGCACCAGTAAAATACAAATAATAAAAGAATAAATCTTCACAAGCAGATATAAAAGGTTTTAAAAGTATTAAAGTAGTAGTTCCTACTGGAAATTCATTTGGTTTACTGCATTTTGGTTTCCTATGAAGTATTTGATATTGCATCTCCCATGAATGTACTTGAATAATTAATAGAGATTGGCTTCAGTAGGAGTACTGCCACAGGGTCTACAAATTGGAGGAAAGAACGTTAGCAAATGGTAATGATAAATTGCAGTGTTTTAATTTGGGGGAGGTAGCTACCAGGGTGCCAGAGGGATTGGTGTTATGTCCTATCTCATTTATCACCCTCATTAATTGGTCTGGAAGAAAAACAAAGAGTGCATTAATGAAATTCACATTCAGTGCTGAATTGGGGAGGAGTTTCAAATCCTAGTAGGGATGAATAAAAAGGATAAACAAAAACATGCATAGAAAAGTGAGGCACACAAGCAAATAAAGAAAAAAAAAAAAGAAAAAAATACTGAGAAAGAATAACTGTTAGGGATCTTAAGGCCAGAAGATGCCATATTCTCCATTTAGTTTCATTCCCTTCACAGTATAGAAAAAAAAAAAAATTGATCCCTCCAAAATGCCAGGTATTCTAAGTCATGTGAGAACGTATCTCTCAGAAATACCTCCAGTCTTAATTACAGATCTCAGGTGATGAATGCTCTTTGTTAACAGTTTGAAAGAAAACCTGAAAAAAAAAAGCAAATTGACCCAGCAGAATTGGTTTATTGACTACAACTACACCACTGTGTAATCAGTCATCAGGCAAAGTTTTATATTACCAATGTTGTGGCAACTGGTTGCTTCTGGTGGTTTCAGCACCGTGAAGATGGAGAACTCTGAACTCAACTTTAAACATTGCCTGTGCTGCTTCTGAGGTAGCAGAATACCACTGTGCCTCAGGTTTCATACAGTTTCTTCTGTCTCCTCCTTTACACATGTTCAAACTTTGGCAAACCTGAAGGCTCTTTTCATATTTTTGCTTTGTCATTCTCTCATTTTTCTCTTATCTTTGTCTTTTGCCTACAATATCTGTTTGTGATTCTCTTTTTCTGTTATGATTGTCAATTAGAGACAGAGAGTTCACTTTTTGGACAGACTAATTACTTGATAGATTGCAATGCTTGCAGAAGCCGGAGACATCTGTTGTTCTCTCAGCCCTAATAGAAAACTGCTTTCTAAACAGCGGTAGAAGCATAAAAATGCAATTTTGTATTTTATCTTTGATAGCTCTTTCTATAATACCAAACACATTTTGATGCTAACCTGGGTACATGCTTGGGTTTTCAGGAATTTGGCTATCTAATTGAATGCCTTGACTGAAGTATGAATCATAAATTTATTTCTTGTTAGATTAAGTAGCAAATCAATCATAAAAGATTTCATAATGTGGCATACAGCTTTAACAAAAGCCAAAACAATTTTTGTTTTCTCACAGAGATTTTGTATCATTGACTGTCTGGGGCTCTGACGGTGCTGCCACAGAAAGTTTGACCCAAGCTGAGAAGTAATTACTAACCCATATTCAGAATAATGTTGTCAGTACCCCCCAGAAACAGGCAGAACATGCTCCTTGAGGGATATTGTACCAGAAGGTACATTCTTAGGGAGAATCATGGTGTAACACATCCAAAGGAACTTTCCATAGTTTTGACAGCTATCCAGCATTGAAATCTTATTTCCTTTGGCTCTTGGAAGTGCTGCAATGAAAGGTGGTAGGAGAGGTGGGCAATCTAGTTTAAGATACTCTACAGCTGAGCAAATGAACAAAGCACCATCTCTACACAGCTGCAAATGCATCTGGCATCTCCTGTGCCAGAACCATGTCACTGGAAAGATATTGAAGCTGTACAGAGTTCAGAGAGGAGACACGATTATTAAAAGGTAGCAGGAAGGCTTAATTGATATGGAAAGAATAAAAGAGCAAGGTATGTACATCTTGGCAAAGCAACAACCAAGAGGAGATATGATAATCATCTTCAGGTAAATTCAAGGAAAATCTCAAAAGGAAGAGACTTTGTGCAGGCTTAGTACAACGTGGCATTGCATAATAGGATGAACTTTAGAGAAGGAGAACTTATGAAGTTTGAATGTTAAGAAAAAATTCTTCCTTTTTAGTAAGATGTGGAACTTGATCCCTGAGGAAGCATTGATCCAGAAGAGCTTAAACTATGCTGGTTCCATTACAAAAACAGTTAGAGAACCATTCCACATTGATCAAAAAAGGGAACAGACTCCTGAGGTCAGATGGCCTCTCTCTAAAGCCAGAGACCATGGGCTGCTCTGTATTTGCTGAATTCTCCCTAAAGATCTTGCTGCTGGTTTTTGTGAGAGAGGCATAATCTTGTCTGCTTAAAAAGCTCTTGTGTCGTGTGTCATTCAGAGAGATTATCACCGGTGGTGTATGCACCAGCCTGCTAATTGTTTCAAGGAAGGCTGTATTCTAAAAGAAGTGCTGTCTGCAGGATGTATTCTTCAGGTTTTCTTTATTAAAGAGTTGAGATACATGGATGTGTAATAAGGAATAAAGGAAATGGAGGTGGCTTTGCTGAGGGAGTTACAGTAAAACTATTGAATTTCTTGCCAAAGGGGTACCTTGATTAAAATATTGCAGTGAGGAATTTTAAAAAGTATCTGCTTGTGTCACAGCCATTATCAGTGCTGCATTAGTAGCCATGCAGAGAACACTGCTCCTTACCAAAGGTTCTGATTTGTTAGCAGGAGCTAGGAGGGGTGGATTCTTTTTCATTTATGCAGAACACTTCAGACCTGGCTGCATAGAAGATTGTAAGGTTTTACCCATTGTGTCAGATGCTGACCTCTGCAGAAGGAGAAGATCTTGAAGAGCAGAAAATAGCTTTTCAATAAAAGACTCTGAGATACCTTAAATAAGGCATTACTCACTTGGTCATATGTCCATTTCCTCAGATGTAACAGGAGAAACGGGTAATGCTCTAAGCCGCTCTGCAGTAACTCTCTTAATTATACTTTCACTCCACGGTACATGTGAGGTAACTTAGTTAGGGGTGGCCTTACAGGGGAATGGAGGCGCTTGTAGCCAACTCTGCCAGATCCTGGCACATCTGAACTTGGCAGCCTGAGCAACCTGGTTTCCCTCTGTGCCTGAGCTCTCTCGGATTACCTCACATTTATGAAGGAATGAGTCCAAAAGTAACCAGCTACCTCTCTGTCACTTATGCAAGTCTGCATAACCCAGCTAAACCCGGTATGTTCCATTATCTTTTTATTCTTTTATCCACCTGAACATTGATTCCCTGTTTACCTTTCCTTTCCTCAGCCTGCAGAATAGCTGTAGTGTTAGCAATTATTTATGGGAGAGCTGCTGATGCATATGAAAAGAAATAGTGCTAATGGTGATGTCTTTTAGCCTGTAAAATAGCTCCCCAAAGTAAACTGTTGGAATTCTCATCACTTGATATTTTAAAACCATTCTGGACAAAGCACTGTAAAATATACTGCAGGGAACAATCTTGGAGTGGCAGCAAGATTAAGTAATGGATTTCTCTTTTGTTCAGCCTAGCAAAAAGCCATGTGAAAGTATTCAGGATACTCCAGGGATGCGCTGGTTTGGCTTGTCCTTTTGGGGTTCTCTGCTGGCAGTGCTCCTGTGCAACTATTAGTTTAGATTTGTCTTTGGGGACATACAGACGGAGAGGAAAGGGGAAAAGAGGTGTGTGAGAGCATGGTATGTTGCATATACGGCCTTGACCACTCCATCTTTAGGAAATTCCCCTTCACTGACCCTCTCCTAGTTATCATTCTCACATTCCAAATCTTTCCACTTATTAAAACCTTTCTTGACTCTGATCAGCCTCACATCCACCCAACAGTTCTGACAATCCAGTGCTTTACTTTGTTTTTTTTAGTTTCACTTCCCTGTATGTTGTTGCCAGAGTAACTGGTAAACATATGGTTGGCTACAGAGAAAAGGCTGGCGTGCTCAACCCCAGTAAAACACCATGGTGTTTTTTTTACAGATTTGGCCAAAACCACACACCATGAAGATATTAACAGTTCATGGACCCACACCACAGTGTGAAAAACCTAATTTAAACTAAGGAGCAGAAAATATAAGTCATCTCTGCTATCCTGACAGGGAATGATAGATTTGATAAGTGATGCTACTTTTCCACTCCCTATTATATTACACACCTTTAAATGAGGTTAAGGTTAGCTGGACTGGAGCAGTAATCAAAAACTATGCATGGTTAGGCAATGTCCTGCACTAAAAGTGTTCTGAGCCAAGAGGTGGGATATTAATTTCATTTCTATATTTAGTTCTGAATAGCCAGTACTTGAGCTTTGAGTATTTGTCCCCTCCGATTTTGCCTGAATATTCTCTTTTGAAAATGTCTAGAGCAGCTTTTGCTGCTGCCTTTGCAAGTCTATTATGCATATTATAATATTAAATTCCATATAAGGACTCCTCTTCTAGGCACCTTCTGAAGAATCAGACCCTTTTTCTTTTTTCCTGGTACCCTGTTCACTCACTTAAGGGACATTCCAGACATCTTCTGTATGTGGAGTTCTATGTCCACTTATGGGCCAGAAAGATACAGAAAAGCTGGAGAGTCTAGCAGAGGACCACCTAGATGGTCAGTCAGGGGGCTGCACAAGGAGATGCTGAAGGAGCTGATTTTTCAGTCCAAAGAAGGTAAGGATGTGAGAGGATCTAACTCCTCTCTTCTACTACCACCACTAAAGGGGGTGTACAGCAAAAGGACAAAAGTCACAGTTTGCAACAACAAATTTCTGTTTAATGTAAGGAAGAGCTTTCTCTGTAATTGTGGTGAAAACACTGTGAAAGCAATTCAGGAGGGCTGTGCAATCTGGGATATATTCAAAGCTCAGGTAGATAAGGTCCTGAGCAAACTCCTCTAATTTAGTAGTTGGTCCTACTTGGAGCAGGGAGTTGGACAAGGTGACCCAGAAGTGTTTTCTAATCTAAGTTAACTTTATTTTAATTATTTTATGATTTTGCATTTTAAGATGGGGAGGACTATTTTGGTTTTCAGGTAAAAGCTCAAAAACTCTTCTGATCAGTGGGTCAGGCTCAGCAGCCAGCATGATTTTGGAAACACTGGCTTGCAGTTTTTCTGTGCCTCAGTTCTTTGCTTGTTGCACCATACACAAAGCTCAGTAATGTTATGCTACTCACACACTTGTAAGGGAGGAAATAAATCCAAATTATTTCCATAGAACTGGAATTCTAGGTAGAAATCCCACACACATACAATCTTTAGAAAAGTTAAAACAGAATTTATTATTTTATTGTTTGCTGACTTCCTGCCTGTCAAAATGAGTCTTGTTGATTCCATTGCCTCCCTGAAGACAGAAAACAAAGTTGAATAATGCCTACCAGGCAGGAGATGTCATTTGCATTTTTCTCAGTGGAAAACTGAAATTTGTTGTCAAACTTGAAATTTCTCATGGCAAAAACTTGTTTTAGGTAGGACATTCTTTAGCTGGCTCCTAGTAAGAATATATCCTTTTTCCTTTCTCCATCTCATCCGCTCAGACCTAAAATGATTATGGCTTGTCATAAAACAGTCAAAGTAATGCAATAGGTCTCCTGTCACAGTCAGGTCATCTAGGTTTACCCTTAATAGTATTATTTAATAATAATGGTTAAAGTGTGCAGTTAAAGGCAAAGGGAAGCTACTGCTTATTTCAGCTGTGGCCAGAGCTTGTTCCATGACTTATGAAAAGTTATTTAAAATTATAATTTGCAAAATGAAAATACCCTTTTCTACCCAGAAGGAGCAGCGACATCTTAGCCTGGAAGGTCATTCCCAGCCCTGGCTGCTTCTGACCACGTTTTTCTCCTGCCCCATTTAATGGGATAGAATCACTCAGCTAGGAAAGAGATTTTTTATAAGAAGGTAAAGTCAGCTGATGAGAATTTGTTTTGCTGATATTTCTGCTGCCATCCACCAGCTTGTTACCTGTGAGTACCTGATGTTGATATAGCTGCTAATCACTTTCCTACCCACTGGAAAATTGTTGAGACAATGGTCTGCCACCTGCCAGTGGGCTCCAGCAGAAGCAGTATTAATGACAATATTCCCCCTGATATGGGATTGCTTGTGCTGGCCAAATCTGCCAGCACAATTCCAGGAATCCATCTCAGCAATGACCTCCTTTAGACCCCAAGAAAGCTGATGATGCTCAGCTATGGTCTTTGAAGATGGCTTTGAAAATTCAATCCTGTTTCTCATCTTACTAGACTAACGCATGGAAATAATCTCCCTGTTAGAGGGACGTGACAGGGGAGGTAGAGGTGGGTGTGGTCCCCTTCCAGAGCTATTCTGCAGAAACCTTGTGGTGTTTGTATTCCTGTCCTCGGATCTGCTTCCTATGTGAGCAACAAATTAGCCACATGAATGGAGTGGGTCCTGGCGCAGCCACTGGCAGAGTAAAAGGCTGTACATGGAAGACAGGCATAGCTGGCTGAATAACAGAGTTGTCTGATATTTTACAGACAAACCTGAGACTCTAATTGAAATGCATTTGATGGCTGGAGTTCAGCCCCTATTCGGCAAGAATCCACACTGTAAAGTGAAGCAGCTTTGCACTAGTTTTGTACAAGCTGGCATCTCCTGCCTGAGAAAGGCCTACTGTTGTGGTGAAAGGTATTAGAATAATAATAAATCCTATCCATAGAAGACTTTGACCGAAGACCTTTCTCATTTCCTTTCTTTACCTTGTTTTCTTTTTTTTTTTTCTCTTTCTTTCTCTGTTCTTTCTATTGTCTGATTATTCCAGACAACTGTGTCTGACAGCCAAGAGGAGTCGATTGTGGTCATAAAAGCATTCATGAGGGTAGTGGGTAGCAGCATATGAGTCTCTCATACCTTGGTGTTGGCTGGCAGGAAAGGGAGCATCTAAGCTGATGAAGTACAGTATAGCTTTGGTCTGTGTCCTCAGTCCCTTCCAAATGCTGACTTTGTTTCTTCTCCTGGGGTCACTTCAAGACATTCACCTGCTCCTGACAGTTCTCTATGCCCACTCGCATCACCTCATTCCCATCCCTCCTGAGCCTGTGCACGGGACTTGGGCAATCCATGTTCAAGGTGCTGCTTGACCATAAATTTTTCTTAGGCCTTTGGGGTTTTTTTTGGCCACTGCCATCTGTATGTTAGCTCACCATCTGTACAATGGGGGAGTAATTCTACTTGGTCCACATTTCTGTGGGCACCTTTTAGGACAAGGGTTACCTCCAACTCTGAGGTGTGCTTACCTGGCTCAGCCCAGAAATGGCTCATACTCCACACCTCACAGCAGGGTCCTACCTCACTCTGTCCCCTCTGTGGAGATAGGCCCCGAGTGCTTGGTCATTATGTTGACATAAACAATCCCAGCTCCTGCTGGGTTTCATGGCACACACAGAACAGGTGATGTACAGCAGAGGATGGGATTTTTTTTCCTCAGTTTGGAGACGTCTCCCCTACCCTGCCTCAAAATGGTTCATCTTGCCCTCCTTCAGAAGCTTGCTCTATGAGCAAGGAAGCTTTGTGTCTGATTTCACCGTTGCTTATTTGAGGTACCCAGACCGGGATCACTGAAGAGAAAAACCTCCATTTGGTCTAAAGGCATCCCTCCAAATCTCATCACAAGCAATCAGGCAAGCCTGGCAGAAAGAGCCATTCCTTTTGTGTTAGAATCGGAAAGAAATAATATACCACCTAAGCTCATAAACATCCTTAAATCTGTTTATTCTGACATTTACCTGAGCACATCATGTACAAAAGATCTGTTAGTCAGGATATTTTTTCCTCTGACTTTCTTCCTGTCTGTCTGTTTTTAATTATATCAGAAGTAGATGATTGCTGCTGTAAATTAGGTTTACCTTAAGAATATCCACTCTGATGGCTGTATTTCATACCTCAGCATAAGCCTTTTAGCTTACAACATTAAAGTCTTGAAATTCAGTAATCTAAATGCAAGATATCCCCAAAAATAGTGATGTGTCTGCTACAGCAACTCGTCTTCACCTAGGTATCCTCTATATTTGAGGGTAATGTATTAATAAAAGCTATAAGATGACATTTTACATATAACAAAGGAATCTGTAATAGAAAACAGCTAATGTGTTCTAACTACTGTGGTTAATATTATGGAGACAACTTATTTTTGGTCTGATACTTTAATGATTTCATATCACAGCCTGAAGACTAGATTATTGACACAAATAAAAAGAACTATTTCTGGTTTCTCTGTGAAGCTGTGGCTGGATGCCAGGTGCCCACCAAAGCTGATCTATCACTCCCCTCCTCAGCTGGACAGGGGAGAGAAAAATATAACAAAAGGCTCACGGATTGAGGTAAGGATAAGGAGACATCGCAGCAATTATCATCATGGGCAAAACAGACTCAACTTGGGAAAATTAATATCATTTAATAAAATTAAAATCAGAGTAGGGTAATGAGAAATAAAACCAAATCTTAAAACACCTTCCCCCCATCCCTCCCTTCCTCCTGGGCTCAAATTCACACCCTATTTTCTCTGTCTCCTCTCCCCAGTCGCATGGGGGCATGATGAAAGGGTATTACAGTCAGTTCATCACACGTTGTCTCTGCCACTCTTTCATTCTCACACTCTTCCCCTGCTTCAGCATGGGGTCCCTCTCACAGGAGGCAGTCCTCCATGAACTTCTCCAACATGAGTCCTTCCTACAGGCTGCAGTTCTTCATTAACAGCTCCAGTGTGGTCCCTTCCATGGGCTGTAGTCCTTCAGAAACAGACTGCTCCAACATGGGTCCCCAACAGAGTCACAAGTTCTGCCATCAGTCCTGCTCCAGCATGGGCTCCTCTCTCTGTGGGGTCACAGGTCATGCCAGGATCCTGCTCCAGAGTGCGCTTTCTATGGGTTTACAGCCTCCTTCAGGCATCCACCTGCTCTGGCATGGGGGCTGCAGGTGAATATCTGCTCCACTATTAACTTCCATGGGCTGTAGGGTGTCAGCCTGCCTCACCATGGTCTTCACCATGGACTGCAGGGGAATCTCTGCTCTAGTGCCTGGAGCACCTCCTCCCCCTCCTTCTTCACTGACCTTGATGTCTGCAGAGCTGCTTCTCTCACATATTCTCAATCCTGTCTTCTGGCTACTGCTGGTGTCACACTGTTGGGGTTTTCTCCCCTTCTTAAGTACATTATCACAGAGATGCTACCACCACCGCTGATTGGCTTGGCCTTGGTCAGCAGTGGGTCCATCTTGGAGCCTGCTGGCATTGGCTCCATCAGAGATGGGGAAGCTTCTAGCAGCTTCTTACAGAAGCCACCCCTGTGACGCCCTCACTACCAAAACACTGCTGTACAAAAACCAGTACAGAAGGTTACAAAGTCTATGTCAGGCCGAGAACGAACCTTGAAAAGTAATAACCCTCATAAAAACAAAGAGCTGAACCAGGAGCCAGCAGAGCTAAAGCAGTTATGGTGTATAACTGTAAAGAAATAGTGAATAACATATGGAAAAGACTGTCTCTTGTGCACAAGTGGTAAGCTAGGAAGCTTGAAGAAGATGTTCTGAATGTGGAAGCCCCTTCCTCTCCCTGGGAAGAAATACAGAGCTCACAGCCACTTCAGATGGAGCAGACAGCCTGACATTCCTTGCTGAGTCTTCGAGGCACCAAGGAGCAGGGTGCCCTATGATGCAGCAAATCCTTGTCTGCTGGCACAGCAGCTGCTTTCAAGTCAGCTCTGCACCACACCAACAGGAACTCAGAAGAAACCAGAGCTTAGTCTGGAGCAGCAAATAGGTAATGGGTGAGCACCTGCAGGAGTTCAAAATCCAGAGGGTTGTTTGATGTCTTATCTGGGTTTTAAAGACAAAGGCATGGTGGATGACCAGCTCTGAGCATTGCTAATGGAAGAATACTGATCATGTTCTACCACCCATTTGTTAGAAAGGTGCCACAAACCTGGACAAAAGTCCAAAATGCAATTCAAAGACCGGGGATGGAGAAAGAACAAAAGATCCTGCTGTCTTTCAGGGAGAGACTTAAGGAGCTCAATCTGGTTTAGTTAATCAAAAATAAGATTGAGAAGCAATGTGTCTACAGGGTGTAATTACCCACATGGGGAGAAAATACTTACTACAAAAGGGATCTTTAATCTAGCAGAGAGAAACATAAAAAGAACTGATTACCAGAAGCTGAAGTCCAGCAAATCCAACACAGTAATGGGGCACAACTTCTTAGGAGCACAGCTGATTACTCACTGGAACAAAATACCCAGGAAAATGGTGGGTTCTCCACCTATGTAATGTAAGTTGAATGCCTTTCTTGTAAGACCTGCTTTTGGCATGAGATACCAGACTCCATATGGACACTCCCAGTGAAAGCCTTTGGCCTGTGTTGCACCAAACCAGTCTAGGACTCTTTCTTCATCTCATGTCCACTTTCCCTCAGCATCATTTCTGCACAAAACCCCTTAGCCTCACAGCAATAACACCTATTTCTTACCTTAATTTTGCCACCTTTTCTGCTGCTCCTTTCATGACCAGTGCTGTGCCAAGAGCTTGGATGCCCAGTCTTCTGCTGCTACTGATCTCCATCCTCTCCTTGGCCTGGGCATCTCCCTTTATTTTCTCCACACCTCACAATGATATCTCTTCACTTTGGTCCTTACAGCCTGCTCTATTTCTTTTCATGCATCATTACAAAAGCTGTTTGTTCTACCAAACAGAAGAAGGAACCAGGACAAGGAGCCTCGGGACAAAAATCTGTCATTATCTGCTCCCACTTACAGACCACCCACGATTCCCTCATGAGATCACCCTTCCTGCAGTGGCCACTACCTTCCAAGGGACACACAAATCCAGAAAGGGCTTCCCAGGCAGAGTTCCTCTTGTGCCACCACCCACCTTACAACATTTGGCCTTGAAGATGTGTCTGCTCTTACTCCCACTTTCTACCCCAGCAGTCTGACCCAAAGCACAGGATTCAATCACCTTATCACTCCCACTCTATTTACTAAAGCAATTCTTCCCCTTTTTATACCCAACCCACACACACTGCTTATCTGGTAATACATTCACTGCCACAGCTGGAGCATTTCTAACCTGCAGAGTCCATGCCAGTCTGGAGGCAGAAGGTTTCACTGAATAGGTACAGCTTTGTAATAATGACCCACCTGCTGGCAAATGTACTTTAACGGTGGCTCCACTGGTGAAGCTCATTTGTCAAGAATGGTGCAAAGTTCCAGAGTCCTACCAGAATCCTCACTAAGCCTGGGAAACCAACTCACACACTAATTTCTAAAACCACTTTTTTTTGCCTTCAACTTGCAAAGTAACTTTAGACCTTCCTCTGAGGAGTGGGACACGGGTAACACGATCTGCATATTTATCCACATTGGCAGGGATTATTAGAAGCAACTGCATCTGGAACTTAGTTGAAGGTTGCCTCTTGATTCCAGCTGGTATAAAATATTGTATTCTGTATGGGTGAAGATACAGTGAGCGTGCACAGCTTCGCCTGTAGTCCCTTCCCCTACCTTGCAGATAGCCTCTTCATCTGTTCAAAGTAACATTTTTCAAAGAAGCTGAAGGATTGAATCCCTGCTCCATGAAGAACCTAATTTCAATCTGTGACTCCAATTGGCAGCTGGGCTCCTCCAAGCCAATGTCACTGAGAACTGACAACAAAACAGCTCTGATTAAAGGGAAGTGTCTGTGGAAATTGAGTGGGCAGCAAGTACATTCCCAAGCCTGGGGAACTTTAAAGGATGTCACTAGGCTTCCCTTGGAGATGACTTTACTGACATTAACAATACAAAAACCTTTGTTCACCCCACCTCATGCCCTTATTCCCTCCAAAGAGAACAGCCATCCATGCAGACTCTTGACCTCAAGAAAGAAAACTGCCAGAGGCCCCATGAACACTATGTGGGATTTAGTGACTTTTTTACATGAAAAAAGTGCTTGGAAGCTGCAGTAATGGATGCGATACAGAACTCTACAAAGAAGCAGGAGAACTTGACCCTGATTTTCTAGGTAAGCTGTCAAAGAAACAACCCTAATTTCTTGCACTGTGGAAATGAGTGCTGAATACAGGAATTGCACAGATGAGGGGTGCAGCTTGTAGATGCAGACAGTCTTACCCACCCAATTCCGACTTAATTCTAGAACAAAATACGGTTCCAGAGCTCACTCCAAAAACAGTCACTATATCTGTCTTATTTCCATTGCCCCAGGAAGAGCTGTGTAAAATGTTGCAACTGAGGAGCTGAGATGCAAGCCTGGGATTCTCCTGTGGCATTCCTAATGTGAAGATGCCTGAGCTTACACCATTTTTTTCCCCCTCTAGTATTGGAAGGGGTCGGGGGAGCCATGAAGGAGCAATAATTCAGTACATTAAATATACATGCATGTATGTATATATTTAGAAAGAGTGAAAGAAAAAGAAAGTTAAGAAACAACTCCAAAAACCAATTACAATTGAATTCTTTTTCCCTTCCATCTTTTTCCATTCATAGTGCAAAATGAGCCTTAAGCTCCAATTCCAAAATACTCATTGCAGTAATTCTCTCTAGCAGAGAATTATTATTTACTGCTTGCATTCTCACTTCAAACAGGAAACATCAAGCTGCAAATATAGAAGGACTGGGGTTAAAGATACTCCCTTTTTGCTCAGAACAACATTCCAGTAAGTGTTTATGGCCATGTAAAAGCTATGAACTGTATTTGAAATTTTCACTGAATTTTCAGCGGAAACAAAAAACCAAACTATTATTTCTGGAGCCTTTGTAGGTGATATTTATTTCTTAACCCCAGTTATATGATAAAGAGTAAGGCCACAAAACCAAAAACTCCATCACACAAGTACTGAGAGCTTATAGGGAGCAAGGGGTGGCTGTGGTGACAAAAAGCTTAGAGATACCAAAAAAAAAAGATCCACCTTGGTAACAGGTGTGACCTCATGTATGATGTCAGCAGCCAAATAGTGGTGATAATCTACTGAAAGGTACTGGAAATCAAGCATCAGAAGGTATGAAATTACATTAGGATCATGCTTGCAGCTCCATTCAGGATAACACACTGATGTTCTCACCCTGCTAACAACATAAGTCAACTATCAAACCTTCTAGGCCAGACTAGGAGCTGAAAAAAGAGATGCTAATCCAGTCTCTGAAGTGCTGCAGTGCACAAAGTGTGGGCTCACTCCATATGTTCTCTACCTCCTTGCAGAGTAAACGTCAGTGGTTTTTTTTACGTGTTTAATGACAGTTTTCTACAATCCACTGAGCCTGGAGGAGCTATGAGTGATTAAATTCAACTGGAGTGAGGCCAACTCATCTCACCATTCTTTAAAGTTAGTGAAAAATGTACACCACCAAGAGGCGTGGGTAGTAAGTTCCCCAGCAGCAAACAAAGCTGCCACTGTGCTTAAAGTTTGCCCCAAAGAGGCTGTCCCTCATGACTGAGTCCCTGTGAGTCCACCATTCCACACCTTAACGCTCATCGCTGGCCCCTGCAGTAAACCCAGCCTCACCCTGATCTCTCTAAACGGGATTAAGTAATTTATAGAGCAAATAAATAAGAGGAGGCTATGAATCATGAGGGTATTATTCCTTCAAGGGTTCCTGTTCTAATTCAGAGTAGTCATCAGCTGCAAGAAAGGAAGCTTGAGTCATCACAGCCCCTTGATAAAATTATATGTGTGCAATACACAATTGTCTCTTTGTTTAGATTAGCTGGTTTTGTTGCCTGTGAGCCCTCTGACTCACAGAGCCACTAATAGGGCAGAATCAGTTTGATACTTTCTCACACTGCAAGCTGGGAGCCAATATGCCATAAGACACGCAGTCTTTGCCATCCACTGAAATGCTGAGATGGATCACAAATGACCATTTGCAAATCACAAAAAATGTACCTTATTTATGTCCAGCACAATCCTTTCATGCACCTACTCATTCTCCACAGACCCCCACCCATCTCTGTCCCTCCCTTCCTAGGAGCTGTTATGTGAATCAGAAATAGAATGGTGTGGAGAGCTCACACATGGCTCTCCATGCCCAGCTCTACCATGGGGATCTGGTGTCCCTACAGGCCAGAACCGAGAGAGATCATAGCAGCTGCAGCACAAAACTTTTTGGCAGGTACCCTCAGACTGGCATCCAAAACGTGTTAAGGGCCTATGAACCTTGTGATTTGTGGGAAGAGGGAAGTCGATATGGCAGAGCAGCCTGAATATGGCACGGAGCAATGTAGTGAGCATATGGCTGAGCAGGGCTCAGCACTTGGGGTTTCCTGTCTTTTGGGAGGTTGCTAGTGTTCTCCATAACACTGCAGGGAAAAGTTCCCATTCTCTCTTTCCAAGGATGGAGAGTAGAATGTTTGCCCCTATCCAGTGGTAGGTTTGGGCCATTCTTTTCATAGTGAAAAACATGAGTTTTCTTCCCTGCCGAGCAACAATAGACTCATATCTATCTTCTCAACATTTGAGTTGCTTAACTGATCTTTTAGGCTTTCCCAACCCTTATCTGTCATGGGCCACAAGGACCGATAGGAATGGTCAATCATCAGGTCAGACAGCAAGACAGTACAAGCACTTGTTGCTCTCTGCTCCACTGATCAGAGCATTTGCCTGGGCAGAGAGAATACCGAGGTCTGGCATTTTACCCTAAACAGTTGTTGAAATGTTAGGTAACTGTTTCCCGAGTCAGAGCTTATTAGCTTAGTCACATTAATATGACTTGAATGCCTTCAAACTGGAGCTTGAATCTGAATGTGCTGCTGCATTGTGGAGATACCCAGATGGCAAACAGCTGGCTCTGATGCCTCTAGGCAAGTCCATCATTGTTATGGGAAGTGCTATACAACAGCAGAGGACAGAGCATCTATGGAAACGATACATACTTTTCCTTTGTCCAGATTCCCTGAGTGGCAGTGCTCCAATGGACCCTCAAATACATGCTTCTAAAGCTCTTCTAAAAATATGTACTAATGCAATTCTGAAGCTCAGCTATGCTGTTAAGCACATCCTTGTTTACTACTTACCTTTCAATGTCTGTTGCTAACATATTGTCTCTTGTCTCCACCTCCTTTTGTAGACGCCTGCAAGAGTTCCTTAGAGACTGGAAGGCAAAGCCTAGCAGAAGAAGTTTCCCAGCATTTTTCCTGCAGTAGGCAGCTTCCCTATCACCTTTAATAGCTGTGGGATTGGACCTCTTTTTGCTAGTGTTTTAACCAGGCTTGCCAAAACCTCACTGTTCCAGCTTCAGCATAGGAATTGCAAATGTTCAGCTTTAGATCAACTGCCAAATGCTTCTCTGGGAACAAGGAGAGGGATGGCTGCTTAGTGAAGCAAGACTGCATCCTGAACTACAGCTTTCCAGCTCCCGCATTTGAGATTGCACCCTTGTTCAGAGTACAGCAAAGAGAGGCCATAAATTACAGAAGGCTATGAAGTCCAATCACAAAAAAAAATTATAATAAAATTGAGGAGTGTTTTTCTTCCCTGTCCTGTGTATATTTCCTATAGAACACAGCAGTAGGAGAGAAGTGTATATGCCCTAAGAAGTGCTTCTTTTGTAAAGAGTCTGGGTCATTCAAACCTGTTTCAAGTTGCTATGACATTTGAAATGTAGCCAGGTCATTAGGCATTGAGGTTAGTTACAAGGTATGTCAGCAATAAAAAAAAAAAGAAGCATGTAACCCTATTTTATAAAGAATTGTTCCCCACAAAGTCTGTATGCATTCTGGTCATTCTGTTGGAGCCAAGGGAACTGCAAAGTTAAGCATTTGTGCAAGTCTTTACAAGATCAGGGTTGTAGGCCAAAGTTAGGTAAAATAAAGCCTTTATAGTGCATGGTTGGTATGGGATTTTCAAACATTCACATCTCAGGTAAATAAAAATCAATTTCCTTCACAAAAAGGCTGGGTATTGTGATTTAGGCGTAGTTATTTCCATGGCAAATCACAGTTATCAGTTGACAGACACTTTGTCCATAAGAGTTATTGAAAAGGGTCACAAGATACAACGAGAAAAATATATTCTGCTTCTCATTCTCACTTCAAAACGGTCTGAATACTTTATATGCAAACTCTGCAAAATTATTCACCAAGCATGGCATATTTAAGCCTAGAAGGCGGATGTTTCACAAAGCTACAATGTTGGAAAATTGTTTTATAATAAAAATCACTTTGCAGTCTTGAATATAGAGCTAGTTGCCACTTACTTTAATACCTGGTAATATGATTTTATAAGTATACAAATAACATATCATTTTGCATCTATTACCTTGATTCTAGACTTTTAAAACTTAGAGGAAGTAAAAAGTAACCAAATATGAAGAAACATGACAAAAATTCAGGGCTTTTGTTAACTTACTTTTGAAGCCTAAGAAACATAAAGGTATCAGTGCTTTCAGTTGTTGGAAAAACCAATAAGGCATTGGCTTACTTGGTTTTACAGTGGGTTTATTCTGCTATAATCTTGCAAGAATTTTAAAGTCATAAATGTAAAGGAGTTTCTAATGCCTTTTCCTGTGCTAAATAAGAGACATCGTCATCACAAACCATATCCTTCAACTTGGTCACGGTCCACTTTTGCTGTGTTGCAAAAGCTTCTTTGGAAGATCAGCTATAACAGCAAAAAGCCAGCGGCTGAAACTCCAATAGGAAAGCTCCCATTCCACCTCCCAGAAGGAAGCCACACACCCCAACACAAAAAGCAAATATTCATCCTCAAACTGAACCCCTTTCTTTTTTTAATGCTGTGCTGTTCCAGATAAATTATTTTCTTTGGTCACAAGACTTAATTAGCATCTGCTGAAGTCAGGGGTAAACCTCCTACCAATTGAATGGGAAGTGGACAATCTTATGGAGAACTCCTGGTGTAACAGGTTAAATAGCACAAAATGGCAGCAATATGTGGGCAGAGATGTTGCTTACATGCATCACAGCCACAGTTAATCAAAGCAGGATTTATCTCACTGTCATATCCTGAGTTTATATCTGTATGTCTCTCTACATATAGCTGAACATGCCTTTTAGACCTCTGGTCATGGTAGCTCCCCTATTTCAAGTTGATGTGTCTGCTACTTGCTATGAACCCATACAGCATTTGGTAAGAATTCTTTTTTTTTTCATTTTTAATGGAAGTTATACTGTGATCACAGATCTACTCCATAGGAAGCTTTAGTCCTTTGGAAACATAGGACAGCCACTTTCCAGAACCGTATGCAGACTCTGGCTTCTGCCAGAGACAATTTCTGAGCCAGGACCAAAGCAGCTATGGAAAAACAACAGAAATGGCAACGAGTTTAACAGTCCTTTCTAGTGAATGGTTAATACAGAGTTATCAGAGACTATAATTCTAAATCTGCTCCTGGAAAACACAACTGGCATTCATTTGTTTTATATGTCAGGAGAGAAATGTTACCTTCTTTGTTGATATATTTAATTCCCCCTAAAGTGCCAAAGATTTTCTCTGTTGATTTTTGATTCCCTGTTCTCTCAGCATAAATGTCTTCCTTAATGTCAAAGAAGGATGTAATTCTTGGCCATTTGCACAGCATATGCACTAACCTGAATTACAGTTTCATGCAGATATGTGTGAAATACAGGAGCTGGCACAGCAGAGCTGCAATCTGCCTAGCCCACTGTCCTACCTCTGACAGCCATGGATGCACAGCTTTGACTAAAGAAACAGCCCCAGTCCTATTCTCATCTCAGAACCATTGCACCTTTCTTCCAGTGCTGCCTCAAAGCTTTCCCAGGCACTGGGGATCTCACACCCTGCTTGCACGAGAGCTGCTTCCCTCACTTAGGTTACGCAAGACACGGCCTTCCAGAATCACTGCTAGGTGACAGGATGGCAGGAAAAATACCTTTTCAGAAGAGATATTCACAACCAAAGGAAAAAATGTCACACTGCACCACTGTTGTAAAAGCCATAACATTACAGCTGCTAGTAGCATTTTCTTCCTCCCGACTAGACCTCTTCCAGCATTGGAGTGGCTAAGGTGATACTCGCGGCACCTCAGTGACATTTGGGAGTACGAGGACTTTGGGATATGGCAAACTTTGCAAGGATGCAGAGTGACATTCAAGTCAGATCTAGCCCTAGGGTAGAGCAGTCAATTCAGGCAAATATTATTGAGTGATTTTAATACAATTGATTTGTTCTTGGTAATCTTTTTTTTACATTCTTGTCTGTATAATTGATCCTCTGAAAATTAAAAAAGAAGGATTCAGCAAATTCATTTTGGGTTATAATGAAAAACAGGTTTGGGGAAGATTGCAAAGTGCATGAATTAGAACAAAATATAAATTTGTAGATGCATGCAGAGAAAAAAGACAAGAAGAAATGGAAATTATAAAGTAACATTTATGATTTGTGAAAAATTCTTCATTTTCCTGCTAATCGTAATGGACTCCTGCTGCTTTTAACCTTATTGTAATCAAAGGGGTATATTCATTTCTTGAATAGTTATGTGCACGTAACTCCAGTTGAAGCTAATAAGTGTTATGTGCTTGCTGTGAGGGGCAAAGTGGTGCCACACAAATAATTTACTATTGTTACATTATAAACTATAAAAATGGTAAAGAACATTATAATTATAGATAGCATTGCCCATTTTTAATTTTAAAAAGGATGTATAGCATTGTCCATTTGGCCTTGTGCTTGGGGGAAGACAGAAATGGTCTCCGGCAGTGGGAGGATAGGTCTCTGTTCATGGTCAAGCTCCCTACAGGCCTCCAGCAAGTCTTGCTATGTACTGTGAGGAGACCACCTAACCACTCCAATAAAGCTTCCCATGGGTGCCTGCAGGGCTGGGTGAAGGTTTCATCATGCATGAAGCTGTGTAAGAACTGGATCTTGGTGGGATCAGACACCACACCGAAAATGTCACAGAGAGCAACTTCAAAGAAACAGGACTGACAGGCAGGAAATTATATTACCCCTTTTCAAGGGTATTAAGGAAGCAGCTAGTAATTGTCTTGTATGTCTTGGCTTGGTATATTTTAGATGTGATCCATTGATCAGAGTCTGACATCAGAGTTCAAACCAGTGGCAGGACATTCAGCTAGTGCAGTTATTTTATGTGTTTTCTTCTATGAAGAGTGTGTCCAGATCCACCTTGAACAGTGTAACCATAGCTGCAGGCAAACTGGAAGAGGATCATATTTATATAAAATAGTGCCATTTTTGGCCATATCATCTCAATTTTTTATGGCAAGCTGAGATGACCTTTCCATATGAAAAGACAAAAAAGTGTAGCTTAGGTAGTAGACAAGAGCTAAAAGTTCTTTTGATAAGGTTGAACCAAAACATTTCTGTCGTGCTGACTGAGATAATTTCACACAAGACAAATAAAACCAATACATCCTAAATAAATACTTTGATTTTGGTAAATTATTATTTTCTAAAAGACATGGAAAGTAGTGTTCTTCAGTCCTAAGCAGTAGATTTGAAACATCTGCATTTCCCTAAAGGAAAAAATATAAAAAGAAAATAATGAAAAATTCACAAACCTGGATAAGGGCCCATGCATTTACCTATCATAGATAGTGAAGAAACAATTCATCATAGTGCAGTTCAATATATCCAGAAGTGTTTGAAGGACCACTGTCTTAGGCTGCGGCATTTCGAACAGTTCCAGGATGCCCTGACATGAGTAATCATGAATACAGCAGTTACAGGGCACCTTAGGAAAGCAAGAATAATGAAAAACAAACAAACAAAGAAACCAGGAAAAAAGCTGGTTCCAAAGCTGAATTCTTCAGAAATTTTGTGTCATTTTGAGTTTAGACAGCCTGAATTAGAACAAAAAGGATTTTGTGGACTGCTTGAAGTTTCAGCAGAACTATCCTTCCCTTTATTTTGCCTTAGAAATCAACATCATCATCTTCTCATGTGACACACAGCATTTAATGGAGGAGCTGCTACCAGTAATTAAAGCAGTCAAATCTTCAATGCTTACACAGTACACACAAAACCATTAATGTTACAATCTGGAGATAAAGACAAATATCCAAATCCTTACTTAGTTAACAAAAAAGCAGCACTTATTCTCAGATGTGCCAGACCACCCAAGGCTCCAGCTTAATCACTTTCAGAGGCTCTGAACAAAAATTCTCATTTAGATCCAGCTGTACTGATGGATGTTACCACTGCAGCTGGTCCTCTGTTGTGTCTCCTGTCCTCCTGTTCCTACCTCTCCACTAGTGTTAAGCACACTTTTGGATCAGCCTGCACAGCAGTTTGTGTCAACATTCCTTTGTTTGTGCCAAGTAAATTCATCTGGGTTAGTTTAACTGGTTTACAGAGGAGGTGGTAGTAGTGACTGTAGCCCTGAGAGGCACCAGTCTTTGGGCAGCAAAGCAAGGATGAATGGCCAGACAGCAGCAGCCTGAAATCTGATGGAAAGAACAAACAAACTCAGGTGCAGAACAAAGGTAAAGTGCCAGTTCAGACCTAATTAATGCTTCTGTGGTGCTGGGGAAAAAAAAAAAAAAAAAAAAAAAAAAAAAAAAAAAAAAAAAAAAAGTAGGACTATCTGCATAGGTTGTTCCCATAGGTCATACCTGCTGATCTCATGCCATTCTGGACATCTGGTCTTCCAGCTTCTCCCACAATCTTAGGTGTCTCACATGCCATGAATGGAAATGCACTTTTTGAGTATGGCTCCCATCCATCCACAGTATCTGAAGCACACCCTTTAGTCCTCTGCATGTAAAGGCCATACACGTGACCTTTGAGGTCCTTGTTTATTTGATATTTTTCAGGGATTCAGAAGAACATCGGTAGTCAAGTACCATTGCTTAGCACAATCAGTCCAGGAAGATGCGTATTGGCTGCCTCCAAGTTACACACTTAGCAGCCCGGGGAGCATCTAGCTACTCATGTGTGGTGTGCTCCCAGCCTGGAAATCCCAGTTAGAAATGTGACAGCATTACCTGAATGACACACATAACCCAGAAAGGTGGACTGCTCCCAAAAGCACTGATTGTACTATGTTTGGAAATGCAACACTTGCAACTGCAACGTATGTTCTCTTTCAGTCAGTGGCTATGAACAGCAAATCTTGTAGCCCTTCTCATTTAGGAGATGATTCAGGCTGACTTCCTCCTCTCTCCCCTTTGCCTAGCCCCAGCTCTTTGAAGATGATGCCATACAGCTAATAATGCTAACATGTCAAAATGGTGACATGACAAAATAGTAGCACATGTGTGAGATACAGCCCAATCTCCTCGTTCCCATCTCTGGGGAGCTGCACCCAGTGATATACGAAGCATATCAGCAACTCTGTCATCAAGTAAAGCTCAGCTGTAAAGAAGTTGGGATTCCCTATTAAAATCAGCAGACCAGGCTGGATAGCTGGGGTGTGGGAGAGAGTATAGTCTGTGAGAAACCAATTCAAGAAGTATTAACTAAAATCAACTTGCTTTTAGTGAGGACAGGTCATAATCCTCCCTGACTCCCAATGGAAATATAAGAGCTTAAATAACTAATCTCAAAGTCTTTTTGTGAGGTACACTAATGTGACACCTCTTTCTCCTCCTCAGCTTGTCCTCTGCAGCTCTTTGATTCCCAAGAAATTGCAGTGAATTTATGTATTATTTCCTAGTACACAGAGAGGGAGGGGACATTCACCAAGGAGCTATTCTCACATTTTCAGTCACCTCCTGTCCTGCCCCACCCAATTACACAGTTGTGATAGAAATTGTTGAAAAGTGACTGTATACTGCCCCAGAGCTAGCTGCATTCAGAGAGGTGAGAAGAATCTAAGTTTCTCTCAGTTTCAGCATCCTTTGGATTAAAAATCAAAGAGGAGACATTTGTGTTAACTTTTCTCCTAACCTGGAGAAGGATTTAAACAATTTGAAACCTCAGAAAACTTCAGAGAGAGATTCTGCAATTGTGCTACCAGCACAATTACTCCCCAAAACCCTGAGGATGACAGAGCAAAGGCTGCAGTAAAAAGTAGCACTTGTATGTATAGAGACGCTGATTCTTATATCCATCACCCTTAGAATGTCATGGGACTTTAAGGTGAAAGTAAATACTATTTTTGTACAGATTTTCCTCACTTTTACATCAGGGATAGATTTACAGGGAGAAGGGTTGATGGGGCTATATCTCTGCTGTAGCATGTGCTGGATACCACGTACACTCTTAGCTGCAGGACAGGGAGCAGCTGTTCTTCATTCCCCGCCTTTTTAGATGGTGGTCACATCCCACTTAACTATACACTACCGAGATGTGTAAAAAGACGTTTCTGTAAATGAGGGCAAAAGGCCAGATACATGTTTTTACATCAGTCCCTCTTTTGTTTTGTTTTGCAACTGGTAGTTGAAAAAAATATTTCTATAGTTACAGTTCTGTTACAGAGCTCATCTTAGAAACTTTCTAGGGTTGGATTAGGTAGCAGAAACAATCTTCTTGTGGTCAATAGGATCGTAATGTTCCAAGGTGCCTCAAAGGCTTCTGTCCCCATTATATTAAATAATAAAGAGTTATTTAAGAAACTCTGACAAATTATGTCCTCATATGAAAATCCTCTGCTGTCTGTGTACAATGTTACTAATTTCCCTTGGACTAGAAATAAAAACATTAAGCAGAAGTATGAAGGACACTACAGTATCCCTCCTTTATGAATCATGTCTACCCATCTGCACAACCTTTGCTTCTGGACTCACTATTTTTTTTTTGGCTCTTCCCTTCCCCAAAAATAGTCACACTTTGAATGGCCTGATTTGCAAGAACAAACACTTCTAATTCACTGTAATTAGGAATATGGAAACCTCTACTCGTGTACAAAAGATGAAAGGTAACAGCTAGCAAGTGATTATTTCTATCAGTAGATTTCTGTATACCATTTTAGACAAAACATTCCTG
>NW_008584889.1:80353-82516 GCF_000691845.1 Merops nubicus
TCAATGTCTCAAAAGAAGTCCATGGTAACTTCATCAACAGTGTCTGAAGCTTTTCACAGGCTGGATGCTTTTCAAGAAATAATGGTATTTGAATCATCTTTCTTAATGAAGAAGATAGCATGAATACAATGTTCCAGTTCTGTTGCTTAGCCACTCGAAGTTGGCACTGGCTTCACATTAGGATTGTTCACTTGGTTACTGAGGGTGCTAAGGCCCTGATCCAAGCAAGTAATGAAGCACATGTGCCTAAACATAAGCTTGAAGGTAATTCTTCAGACTGTCTCATTTTCAATGCCCTGCTTCTGCTCCAAGTACCTTTCAGAAACAGGATGAAAAAGCCAGGAAGGAAGGGAGATAGCTGTAACTTGCAAACTCTTTTAACAATCACATCCTAGTATTGCAGAGCTGACGTTATACAGAACCTAGAGCGGTGGTCTCCTGAGCAGATTCAGGGTGTGCAAATCATTCACATAGGGCTCCTTAATCGTCTAGAGAATCATGAGGCATAAAGCCTGCTCTGCTGAACTACACTACATTGGACTGCTGTAACTGGTACCTCCAAGCATGAAAACCCCACTGGAGCAGGGATTACTAGTTCTCCTTTTTTTCCTGTGAGATCTATGATGGCCAGCCCAAAATTACTCAGTTAGAATGATCCCTGCATAAACTGAGAAGTGCGAAGTGGGAGCTACAGACAGCAGTGGAGCCTAGGTATTATCAGCCCCACCAACTTGGGGCAGAGGAGGGACTCCAGTACAGAGCCAGGGTCTGGCAGGTTGTTCAGGCACCCATTCAGCATGCCCCAGCCATGATGTAGATGTAGCTGATCTGGGGGCAGAGAGGGGATTTGTCTCCCCTCAGCTTCTCAGGATCAATGACCAACAGAACATGGTCTGCCTGGCCTACAACTCTTCTGCTGTGAGAAACTAAGAAACTTTGGCCTGAAACAATGGGGTCTGGCCACAGAAACCACAGATCTCAAGATTTCCAGGTTGAGGAAAATGATTCTTGGAAGCTTATGGCTCTGCAGAGATCCAATAAAGCAGGAGTATGCCTGTGCAACATCAGTCTAGATGAGACAGAGGATGCAAAAGGTCTGGATGCAGTAAGCAAGGCACACCTCTGTGGAGCCAGTCTTAAAAGAAGAAATTGTTGCATTTTATTTCAGGTTAATTGTGTGCATATTTCTCATCAGTCATTTCATGGAGACTGGAATATTGGAAATCTCTCTTTTTTTTTTTTTTTCTCAGCTGCATTCCTATTCTTTGCAGAGACAAAATTACTCATGAATCTTAAAATGGCTTTTGCACAGAATCAGCTCAACTAATGAAAAAACAGAGAAGATTGCCATAATCTCTTGAATCTAAGGAGTAATACAGAGCACCAATTCCATCACGATGAGGAAGAAAGAAAGAGATGAGAAAGATGGCTAGGTGCATTATGAATTTTTTGCAATATATTTTAAAAATGTGGGGGAGAGGTGACAGTATTTTAACAATATCATTATTTTACATGATGCTTGTCCTCATTACGTATGGACAAGCTGATGCTGAGATTTAGCACAGGAAACAGTTTTAAGAATCCATATATTCTTGGCTACAGTTCATGCCCTCAGACTGTGCCAGAACTCCACCTGAATGTTAAATATCTAATCTACCTGTGCGTTTTCAATGCACATGTTACTATCGTCTTGAAATAACACTGAGTACTAACAGCAATGCTTTTTTTCTCCCACAAATAAAAAATGGTACCCAGAAACTACATTGAAACAGTAAGTGTAGGTGTGTTTGTCACTGAAGGCAAGATGTGGTGGCTCATCTGCCAATGCTGTGGAGGTGGAAGCCGCGCTAGCCTGTCAGCTCTCCCACACCAAGGCAGAGAAGGGACTCCAGTGCTGGCACAGCACCACATCTGTGAGGTTTTCCTGGATCTCGAGTTTGTCTTAGGGTCTCTGCATAGTATTCCCCTGAGACATTTCAAGGCACTGCCTTTGTCAGGAATCTCTAACCAAGCACTGTTTTGGGCAAATGTTCCTTTAGAAGTTACAAGGATAGTAACTGCAAGATAGATGTGGTGGTTCAGCCCCAGGCAGGAGCTGGGCACCACACGGCCGCTTGCTCATCTCCCCAACCCCCAACACAGGAGGGAGAAAAGGGAGAAAAA
>NW_008584890.1:0-5971 GCF_000691845.1 Merops nubicus
CCAGCGACTACCCCGCGGAGCTGTGGGGTTGGGGGTCGGGGTCCTTCTGAGGGCGAGGGAGTCCCGGGAGCTTCCCAGCGGAAGTGGAACCCACACAAAAACCTGTTCCCTCCAGACAGCGGGGGATTGTTTAGCAGGGCCCGCACAAACAGTAGCCGTGGTGGTCGGCACTAGATCTTCAGGTTGGTAGTTTGTGCTTGTTTTTATGTATGAAAAGCAAATGAGGGGCTCTGAATGTAACTTAAAATTTAGCAGTCTTACATAAGACGACTATGTGTAGAACATCTACTGCGATTTTAATTTTCGAGTGTTTTGAAAGACAAGTGTAGCCATGGCTATGGGGAGGAGTCTGCCGGGGGAAAGGGGTGTGCTTGTCCTGAATAGTATTCAGACTCGTGATAGAGGTTGCATTATTATTAATCTGTGCTAAGGACTGCATTCATATTTAACAAGCAACAAACTTGAACTGAAATAAAGCAACAAGGTGCAGTAAGTGGAAGGAGGGGTGAGAAGTTTTACGTTCCTTCTGAATTCTGCCACCGAGCTGAAGCACTTTAGAAAAACAGATGGAAGACCGATTACTCTTTCTTTTGTGCTCTGAAATCCTTTGATGAAAGGATAAGGATAATCCTTTGATAAAAGGGATAAAGTTAATTTGCTAATAGCTGAAATTATTCTCGGCCAAAACCATTCTGCAATATTAACAACAGGGATTGTTGAGATTATGCAATCTCAGCTGAAGTCTGTTTGGCTGTGTCACAAGGATTTGGCAATCTGATGTGTTTCTCTGCAGAGTGTATTTATTTGTTAGTCTTGCTCTGGAAGATTTTATTTGCCAAAAAAGTGAATTGAGGAGGGCAGAAGTGTATGGTCACTGGCAGACATTTGCAATGATGCTCTCTAGAATTTGCAGACAGCCCAGAAAAATAGCTCTGAATACTACATTTTTTTTTTCCTTCTTAATTTCAGTGGAATAGTAAGTTTAAAATGTCATAAACAAGGTTTATGCTCTACTAATGGAACATGTCAGCGTTCAAACAATTTTTGTCTGCAATTTTAAGTCAGTGGTGCTCACACAAGCACTAATTAGTTGTACATTTACATTCTTTAAAAAGTGTAAGTAGCCTGCTACCACTTAGCATTCTGAAAAAATTTGTTTCATTACACCTGATTTGATTATGTGGATAAATGAGCTGTATTTCTGTGCATGAAGAAATGACTGCAGTACTGCTCACAGTCAGAAGAAAGATGGTCAGGCATCAGTTGGCTGATCTTGTGTAAATGAAGGGCAGAAGTATCATAATGAGAAGCAAATATGAGTTTTTGCGTTTTTGTATTTCAGAGAAATTTCTGAACAATGAAAATGTCTCTGACTCTAAGGGAATGGTCCCTGCCACTGTTTAATCTCTCACTTCCACACGTTGATTTTTAGGGAGACTTGTATCTCGCCCTCTTTATTGAATTAGTTTAATGTCATTCTCTTTAATAAGTATGTTACCCAATGTTGCTATTATTTGAAATCCTGTTGGATAACATAGATATGGTTAAAATATTAAGACTTTTCTCTCTCACAATGCTAAAGCAAAATTTTTTTAAAAAACAGCAGGTGTCTACTTGCTTGGTTGTTATCCTTACAGCTTCCTTTGTTATACTTTTTTTTCAGGGCAAACATTATCTGCTGCTAGCATCAGAAGAAAAAGCAAGTTGCCTTTGCTGGGAGAAGAAAAGCAATCCAGCTGACCTCAAAAATCCCTTTTGTCATGGACTGAGAAAAAAAAATAAATCCTTTTCCATGCTAGAGAAAGACTCCAGGTAATATTAGAGAAGTTTGAGTGTCAAAGCTATCTTGCTTACTCTGGATTTCACAATAACTTTGAGAATATCTATGTTAGAGGCTAGTTGACAGTATCTGTCATTGTTCTTAGCTGTTTAACATTTGGGGTTGTACTACTATCTGTATGGATATTCTTCAAAACCACAGAATTTCTACATTATACATACTATGCTTCTGATCCAACTTTTGATCCAACAGAAGTAGCTACTTGTCAGCTAGACCACATGACTTAATAAAGGACTAAAGAGAGCAATAGTGTTTATCACCCACATTTTTTATAACAATCCACTTAGCAAGCTACTTCTCTAAACTGCATCACAAATTAGCTTGCTAAAATCAGTCTGAGCAGAAAATGTAGAGAAGATTGATCTGGACAAGTATGTACAGACTGAGGGGGGGAAAGGTTGTTTATGCTTGTTATTTATATAAAAGTGGTAAAAATAGCAGCTTGGTAAAAGTAACATCATATACCATGCCTGTTCTGATTTGGAGCAACAACTAAGATGGCACGTCAGCTCATGAGCAGTGGGGCTGACACTAGTTGCATCCTTGGGTTTCAGCAAGCATGTAGTTGACTACTATGCAGCCTCTGCAGCCCTTTGTTTGCTGCTTCCACAGACCCTCCTCCTCCAAGGAAGAGTTTTCCATTTTTCAGTTCAGGCATAAATTCCAGCTGAAAATTTGTGCCTGGCATCCCAGGTAAACCAGGTTGAAAAGGAGAGCTGCTTTCTTTTACCATTTTGTGGGGACTCAGGGTAACAAGGAAAAAGTGGACTAAAGCTGATTGGTTTCTAGAAAAGAACTGAAATTTCCTCCTGGATACAGGAGGGGCTAGGGAGAGACAAGGTTTCTTTTTTTCAGGTGGGTGGAAAGGTGCTCCTGTCAAAGGTACAGTGACTGTGTCTGGCTGGGTCATATGTGCTAGCGGCGAGAATTCTGCCGATGAGACATTCAGCTGCACGAGACAGGGCACGTAATCTAAACAGTCCTGAGCCACAGCCCGTTTTCTGTTCCTCAGCTGTGAATACCTACATGAACACATAAGTCTTTCAGGTAGGTGAGCCTTCTGGGCTTTCTGGAGAAGTCCACACAGAGCAGTGAGGCTGTTCTACTTTTGTTTACAACCAGTAAGAAGCAACTAGCTGTGAAAAGGTCGGGGCAAACATTAGATGAGGCTGTCCACGAAGTAGCAGAGTGAGTTTGTGATCTGCAGGCCAAGAATAAGGAGCAAGGGATCAACATGAATCCCATGAAAGTCAGAAAGGAAGTATTCAATAAACTTGGAGAAGAGGAAGTCAGGAGTACCCTGGAAAGATTGTACAAAAGGTAAACAGAAAAGAAAAAGTGAATGCGCAGGAGTTGCTAATATTACGAGCACAAATTCAATTTTACATTGTGAAGTAAAGTCAGCAACTATAGTTAGGAAACCAGCTTGACTAAATCACTCAACTGAAACAACAAACCCTATGGGGAAGGAGAAGGCAGATTAGGCTTTTAGGGTGGAGAATAAAAGTGTAACAGAAGCATGTAGAAACAAAATGAGAAAGACACAAACATGAAATGAAATGCAACTCTCAAGCAAAATAAAAAAAAACTACATCACTCCAGGAGCCCACTAATTGTATGAGGTAGAAAGGGTTTTCTAACTGTAAAGTGAGAAGACAGGAAGGCAGTACCATCTAGACTTCACTATAAAAGATCAGTAAAATAAGGGAACTAATGCATTAGCCTCAGTTAAGAAAAGGGCAGAATATTCTAAGCCAGGTATCTTCAAATTGACCTCAAGTCTCTGTTTAACTTTGTCCTAGTGTATTTAAAGATCTTGCTAACAGAATCTTGGTGTCAGTAATCAATGTCCTTGGGAAGTTACGGATGTTAGGTAGGATAGAGGTGACCAAGCATGGAGGGTAGGAAGGAGAAAAAGGAGAAGGCATGAAATTATTGATTAAGCAAATTAATTTAAATTCCTAGAAAAATAGTGAAATATATATTTGTACCTACCTGAAAAATAACAGATGGATGAGCAACTGTCAACAAGAATTCACACCTCAAAAATCTGATTGCCTTTACAACACCATGATGTATTTTATGGATAGAAAGAAGCTGTAGAAACATAGAGAATAACTATAGATGCAAGATACCTTGATTTTCAGGTAACTTTTTATGTGGTTCCCATAAGCAAATTAATAAAGTATGTTCTGTGTTGATCAGCAGCTGGCTGCATGCGAAGCTTGTTGGAAAACCTCTGATAATGGGGTGCTTCTCTGTCAAAATGGAAATGTGTATTGCACAGATACAGACTCTGGTGACCTGGATGAATGCTTATAAAAAGGAAGATGCTTATTGAATCCACATATGTATCAGGCTGGGAAGAGGTAAGTATGCTGGAGGACAGGGACAGAATGAAAAATGATCTTTAATTAGAAATAATTTTTAAGTTGTGAAACTAGTCAACCAAAGCAGCTGTAGACCTAGGCAGGAGCAATCAGCTGGTAGGGAAAACTGGTTAGGTAGCAGTTCTGTGCAGTAGTAACTTAGGCTTTGAGGAGTCACAGACTGGGTATGAGCCAACCATGGCTGGTTATTGCAGAAAAAGATAAGCGTCCTGCTGAGATGTATTGTGAGGATTAGCATTAGCAAGACTTGGCAAGGAATTCTGCTTTGCTTAGCAGTTATAAAGCTAGTTTTAGATGTTGCATATGTGGACCACCTGGAGAGCAATCAGAATGTCAAGAGGCCTAGAGGAAATAGTGAATTATTTTCCGATTGGTTGATTGGGGAAGAATAAGATGGGTAGGAGACTGACAATAGTCCACAAATATGTGAGACATTACTGGTGAGATGGGAATAACCTGTTTTCTCTGTCCACCTGGGGCAGACATTCCAGACAGGATATTTTAGGTTAAACATTAGGACAAAAGTTTTTCAGCAGTAGAGAATCATAGAATCACTATGGTTGGAAAGGACCTCTAGGATCATCAAGTCCAACCTTCCTCCCAACATTTCCCTAAACAATAGACCATAGCCTCAAGTGCTACATCTGCTGTTATTTTGGACACCTCCAGGGATGGTGCCTCCACCACCTCCCTGGGCAGCCCGTTCCAGTGCCTAAGCACTCTCCCAGTGAAGAAATTCTTAATATCCAGTTGAAGCCTCCCCTGGCACAACTTGAGGCCATTTCCTCTCATCCTATCATCAGTAATTTGAGAGAAGAGACCAACGCCAGCCTCAATACAAACTCCTTTTAGGTAGTTGTAGAGAGCAATAATGTCACCTCTCAGTCTCCTCCAGACTAAACAACCCCAGTTCTCTCAGCCGGTCTCCATAAGGGATGTTTTCCAGTCTTCTCACCAGCCTCATTGCCCTTCTCTGGACCCACTCCAGTACCTCGGTGTCCTTCGTCTACTGTGGTGCCCAAAACTGGACACAGGACTCAAGGTGCAGTCTCACCTGTGCCAAGTCCAGGGGCACGATCACCCCCTGCTCCTGCTGGTCACACCATTTCTGACACAGGCCAGGATGCCATTGGCCTTCTTGGCCACCTGGGTACACTGCTGGCTCCTGTTCAGTCACTGTCCACCAACACCCCCAGGTCCTTTTCCACCAGGCACTTTCCATCCACTGCTCCCCAAGCCTGGAGCGTTGCCTGGGGTGGTTGCCAGGGAAGGTTATGGAGCAGATGGCCTTGAGTGCCCCCACAAGGTACATACAGGACAACCAGGTGACCAGAGACAGTCAGCATGGGTTTATGAAAGGCAGGTCCTGCTACATGAACCTGATCTCTTTCTATGACAGGGTGACCTGCTTAGTGGATGAGGGAAACTGATAGAGATGATAAACAAGACCGGTCGCAAAACTGAGCCCTGAAGAACAGTGCTCCTGAATCTGTGTTGGCTGGACCCGATGCCCCTGTTGTCCTGCACTTGCCACGTGATCACCCCAAGATGAACCATTCCATAATCCTCCCCAGCACCGAGGTCAGGCTGACAGGTCTGTAGTTCCCTGGACCCTCCTCCCTGCCCTTCTTGTAGATGGGTGTCACACTGGCAAGTCTCCAGCCATCCTGGACCTCCCCCGTTAACCAGGACTGCTGGTCAATGATGGAGAGAGGCTTGGCGAAGGTCTGCCCCACGCTCC
>NW_008584890.1:5995-6570 GCF_000691845.1 Merops nubicus
CTTGCTTGAATCCATTTTGTTCATCTTTTACCATGTGAAATGCTGGGGTCTGAACCCTGAGCCCTGAATTAAGGTTGACATATGAGTGATTCCTACAGCCCTTCATAAAGAGGTGGTGAGTTTGCCTTATAGCTGCCCCCCAGGGTGCGGCCGGCCCTGCAGGGAGAGCCAGAAGGGAAATGAGCCCCAGGGATCCCGCATTGAGTCGACAAAGGTCAGGTGTCTGCTTGGGGATAAAAGCTGGGACCACTTGCAGGAAGGGAGGAGCATCTGCCTGTGAAGTGCACTTCACAGAGCATCCTGCTTAAGGAGAGACCTCCTGACTCTCCGTGGAGCTGTGCCCCGGTCAGCTTGGACCTTTGCGAACACGGGCTAGATGGGTGAGAGTTGCCATGTGGGCACCTTCATCTTATCTGTTCAACCTCCTGATCTGGCTGTTTCCCTTTCCATCCATGGGAAACCTTGGCTCTCTGTTTATACCATCTATTGTCAGTTGGGTTATGTCTTTTCTGGGGTCATTGGGGGTAATGTCAATTGTATGCAAACTAATTGACTTGTTTATACCCCCAGCAATA
>NW_008584890.1:6763-8722 GCF_000691845.1 Merops nubicus
GGACTGAATACCATGAGGATAACTGGACCAACTGTTGAAGACTGGGGCAAAGAAGCCATTCAGTACCTCAGCCTTTTCCTCATCCTTAGTAACAATGTTCCCCTTGCATCCAGTAAAGAGTGGAGATTCTCCCTGGTCCTTTTTTTGTTGTTAATATATTTGTAAAAACACTTTTTATTATCCCTTGCAGGGGTGGCCAGGCTGAGTTCCAGCTAAGCTTTTGCCCCCTAATGTTTTTTCTTCATGACGTAACTAAATCCCTGTACTCTTCCTGAGTAGCCTGCCTCTTCTCCCAGACGTTGTAAACTCTCCTCTTCCTCCCGAGTCCCAGCAATAGCTCCTTGTTCAGCCACTCTGGTTGTTTTCCTCATCGGTTTGTCTTACGACACATGGGGACAGCCTGGTCCTGTGCCCCTAAGAGCATCTTCTTGAAAAGGGTCCAGCCTTCCTGGGCCCCTTTGCCCTTGAGGACTGTATCCCAAGGGGTTTCCTCAACCAGTGTTTGAAATAGGTTGAAGTCCGCCCTTCAGAAGTCCGTGGTAATAGTTTTGCGTCCCCCGCTCCTTACTTGGCCAAGAATCAAGAACTCAAACATTTCATGGTCACTGAGCCCAAGATGGCCTCTGACCACATGACCCACCAGTCTTTCTGTGTTTGTAAACAACAAGTCCAGCAAGGCTCCTCCCCTGGTGGGCTTCCTCACCAGCTGAGTCAGAGTTAGTCTTCCACACACTCCAGGAACCTCCTGGACTGTTTCCTCTCTGCTGTGTTATATTTCCAGCAGATGTCTGGTAACTTGAGGTCCCCCACAAGAACAAGGGCTTGCAATTTTGCAGCATCTGCCAGTTGTCTATAGAACAATTCATCAACCTTTTCATCCTGGTTGGGTGGCCTATAACAGACTCCCAACAGGCTATCTGCCTTGTTGGCCTGCTTCAGCTTAACCCATAAACACTCAATCGGTCCATAACACTTGTTGAGCTCCATGCATCCAAAACACTGCCCAATATAGAAGCCACCCCACCACCCTTTCTGTCTTGCCCATGCCTTCTGTAGAGCTTATAGCCCTCCATTTTCAGCTTAACCCATAAACACTCGACAGGTCCATCATGCTTGTTGAGCTTCATGCAACCAAAACACTCCCCAATACAGAATTCACCTGTCCTGGTTCCGTGTAAAAGGGGTTCAGGGCAGGACCCACATGGAACAGAACTATGTACTCGCCTCTCCCCCCCAACCCGAGAGAGAGAGAGACACTTTGGAAAAAAAAATGAAGTATATTGTTTAACAAGGAACAGAAAACGAAAAAGGGAGGTAATGAAATTAATATATACAAAGATTAGGGGAAAAATACAAAAAATAAAATATACAAAACCCTCAGAAATGGTTCCAGGGTCCCACGGAGTGAAAGGAGAACTTTCCTCTCCGAGCTCCAAGGCAGGAGTGAGTTAGCACCCACTTTCTGCCTCTTATCAGAGTGTGTGTGGGAAGGGGAGGGAATACAATGGTTTCACCCCCACCCGGGGTACTCCCAGTTGCTGGAAGATCACACCCCCATTCCAAGCCTCAACCACCACCCTTTCTGTCTTGCACATTCTTTCTGTAGAGCTTATTGCCCTCCATTGCAGCACTCCACTCATGAGACTCATCCCACCATGTTTCCATGATGGCGACCACATCACAACGGCTTCCAGCTCCTCCTGTTTGTTGTCCATGCTGCCTGCATTATAGTAGGTGCACTTGAGCAGGGCTAACAACTTCATTCACAACCACAGCTTACCACCCTTAGGCTCAACTCCAGTAGGCATAGTTTTATCCCCCTTGCCCTTCAAACCTAGTTTAAAGCCCTTTCAGTGAGCCAAGCCAGCTCATATGTAATGATTCCTTTTGAGAATGCTGTGGACTGAGGTCAGGGTCACCCCCAGAACCATAACAGATGCTCTCTGTTAGCCCCCATAC
>NW_008584890.1:8756-19031 GCF_000691845.1 Merops nubicus
CCCTCCCCCCCACCCTCAGTGGGAAAGAGAAAGAGACTAAGGCAGAGAGACTTCTTGATTAGGAAACAGCTTTAATACTACTACCACTACTAAAATATATGCAAATATATACAAAACTAGTATTGAAGCCACCTCCCACCCAATGGCAATACATCACCGTCATCCCCAGTAGGGGAGCAGCCCCCGGGGAGAAGTCCCAGGCTGGACTCAGTCACAGATGGCAACTGGCACAGGAGCTGGACTCTGGAACTTGGTTCAGGAACACAGGGCTCGGGATCAAAGGCAGGATGGATGGAGCGAAGGCTGGCCATGGCAGGAGCAGCAAAAGCCAGGAAGAAGACAGAAGGGAGACTGAAAGGTGATGGAAGGGGTTGCCCCTCCTGATCCTTCAGCTTTTACTGGATATGAGGGACATGGGAAGGAATACCCCATTGGTGAATCTTAGGGTCACTTGTCTGCTCCTCCCTGCAGGTGCGGCCTTTTACTTTCTGCCCCCCGTGTGATACACGAGCTTAGCCGGGACCTTGGTCTGCACACCAATCCCTGGCAGTAACTATAAACATGAAGTCTTATCACTGCTAAAAGCAGGCAGTTTGCCAAAACATGCTGCTAGCTTCAGACAGTGCAGTTAATTAGAAGAACTTTAGTTGAAAAGTTAAAATATTTGAACAGAACCAGCTCTGTTCTACCCCAAACCAGGATGGAGACAGATGCACTCCATCTGTCACCCACAGACCCTGGGCAGCATAAAGCTTCCTCTGTTTGTAAACCCCAAAGTCTGTCGGTGGCACCATCCTCTTAGCCACATGTTAATCATGTGGGTCTTCCTTCCTCTTTCAGTATTCTTCCCTGGCACCCAAGGGATTGAGGAGAACACCACCTGGGCCCCTGACCCTTCAAGCGATCTACCCAGTGCTAGAGGTGCTGGAAAAGAAGATTAACAGTAGTACGGTCAGGGTCTGTCCTTGGGGTCTTTAGCTGCATACATATCCTGCATAAGCAGAAATTCAGTAGTGTAGTGGATCTGCCTGGAGCCAGGAAGGCTGTCGGGATGACTCTGAGCACCATTTAGCTCTGTTTCTATTGTTGCTAATGTAATAGAATCATGGAATCATGATTCAGAGAATATGAAAAGAATATTGAAAGGAATAAAGTCAGTAAACATGTTTGGTTACTATTTTTAAATTGCTGTTTCTTCGTTTGAGAGAAACTGTTCTATTGTTCTCTTTTAATAACAAATCATTAGGGCTCAATAAGGCAGAAGGAAATACTTGTTATTTGTACTGATTCTAGCTGGTAGAAAAGAGTAGCAGTAAGTAGTGGTAGAGTGGAAAATTATTATTGGAGTTTGGCCATTTTAACATAAAAAATCAGTTTTGTAAGGCAATGTCAAGATGACTACCTGCTTAAAGCAATTTTAAAAGTACTTATTTCCTCTCACTTTGTAGCCTCTACTGCTGGCCAGATTAAGCCTTGTGAGTTTGTTTTTTTTTTTTAAATTAGGGAGCACAGTGACAGAGAACCAGTTATGTCTGTGTGTACACTTTTTATTTACAAAGTCCTATTTCTTTGAGAAGAGGAAGAATCAAACAACAGCAGGCAGATTGTCTGCTTACAGTTTATTCTTCTGACTTCATCTTGGTGACATACAACTGTTGCTTCTCTTGCTCTCTGTGGCTTTTTTTCTGTTTGCTTGCTGGGTGCCTATGACACACAGAAAACACTGTCCTTCCAGACTATACTCAACCTTTGCATTCTCACTCAAACCACATGCTACCCTTTATACCACATATCTTAGTTCCTACCTCAGCCTTGCTATGCTTGCCTGGATTTCAGCCAATACTTTTTACTGTGTCATTTATTGATAAATAAATGCAGATTTAGCACAATTTCTGTTCAGCTTGCTATTTTCAGCAGTGCTCACAGGGCGAACTCGGTGGCTACTCCCAGAGAGAGCAAATCTACAGAATGAATTTATATTAAAAATTAAATATGTTTTTATGTAATCTTAGTGTTCAAAATGCTGTGGTATGTGGCAGCATGTATGCTGCATTTGTGTGTTTTTTCTTTCTGGATGAAAAGATGCTATGAGTTCTGAGGGAAAAGGGCTCCTTCTCCCACTGGCATTTCCCACAGGACTTCAGGAGAGTGCTGGCTGTGGAACTGCTGCTTCAGAATGGTGCTGATCTGTTGCTGTGGGAGGCAGAGACCTGTGGAGCACAGCTCCTGCTGAGTCTTGAGCTCAGCAGGAGGAAAGAGCAACTGACCCACCCCAGTGCTTTCAGAGGCTTCCCTTTCTTTTCCTGGATGGTGTGAGTCTCTTAGTTCTAGCTGAGGTCCTAATTCAGCTGTTGCGCAGCTACTGCCTATCACGGCTGCGTGGTCTGGGTCTGTGGTGGGCAAGGAGTGCTCACGCAGTTCAGGGCTTGCCCAAAGGTGGGAAAACCTGAAGTTTAACAATGGAAGAAACAGCTCCTATGAACGGCAGAATTAGTACATCTGAAGTGGCAGAAACTGCACTATTACAACAAAAGCCATATGTGAGCATTCACGAATTTAACAAGACAGTCTCTGAAATGAAGCAAAAAGCTTTACTGATTGTGGAAGAGAGCTGTTCTTTCAGTGTTAATACACCTGCACCTCAAGACAGCTAGCTGTCACTCACAACTCCAGGTAGGCTCTTTGATGAACAAGTTCTTCAGCTGAACTGACTAGATGGGAAGCCAACAGCAGCTGTGGTCACACCTTTTCATTAGATCAATTCATATGATTCTGTGTGATGCAGGGGAGTTGTGTCACTGACTTGATTAGGATCAAAAGCAAATCCTAAAGGCTGCCTGCAGAAACCTGGGATGTCAAGAAAAGTTTTGCCATTGTACTTTGGTACCAACTTCTTAACGCGTGATGACTTCCATCTGCATGTGCGCAGAGACCCCAGCCAACAAGAGCTCTTATCAAGATTCTAGGATAAAGTTGATCAAAAATAAAATACTGGATCAAAAATAAAATACTGGGCCAAAATCTGCTTTGAGTTATTTTATGTTTCATACAAATTTAACTCCATTATTTGTCATGGAATTTCTTTGCAGTTGCACTGTTGCAACCAAGTGCCAGGCTTTTGCCCAAAGTGTCTCCTAGCTTCAGAAAACGTTCTGATCAGGAATCTTTTTCATTTTGCTTCATGTCGAAATTATTTCACTACCCTTTCTTTATTTTTGCTGCTGAATATACATTTGATTGCTAAATTTAGTGTTTCTCTTCATATGACCTATTTCTTCTGAGTGTTAATGCTGTTGCTTGGATACGCTTCACTCTTCTAATTGAGGCACTTGGTTTCATCATGCTTTTTTCCTGTGCCTTGGGCGACACAAATGGATTGTTATTGAATATTTTTGCAGGTTTCAAAATGTATTTGGTTTGTATAACACCTTGGTTTTGGCAGAACTTTTGTCTTTGATTGCAGATGTGTGGGTTTGTGTAGAGTATATCCTGTGTAACATTGAATAGCTTCCTATTCTTGCTTTTCTTTACAATCAGTTACAAAAAGGCCACCATTGTGCCTAGTTAAGGCAAATCACTACATGACTTATGGGAATACTAATATTGACAGATAAACAGGGAGATACTCAGTTTGCTTTATGCGTGTGTACTGTAGCTGCAAGTTAATTCCTGGACCATCTTTAATTAATCTTTTTGTTTTAGTCCTGGGCTAGTAAAAGTACACAACAGGAATAAACTAAAGCCTTTTGATTTGGGTTGGCGTATTCTTACTCCTGTATGGAGTTTTCCTTATACCATTTTGGAGAAGGTATAGTAGACTAGGACAACAAAACTTTGAAGGCAGAGACTTCCAGAGCTAGAGAACAGCTACCATGTGTGGAAAAGTTAAACAGGTTAGACTTCTTGGCCTAGAAGACCGACGATGGAAAGCAGCACAAGGAAAATACTTAAAGCAATGGATAGTGTGCAAAGGTAAATAAGAAGCAAGCATTTACATAATTTCACAATTAAAGAATTAGGAGCATCCTGTGAATCGTATAACATACTAAAGAAAAAAAAAAATCAGAAGGAAGTACTTTTCCATGTGACAGAATTAGTGGAACGTGATGCTGCTGGGCCTGAAGGGCCAGTACTATAAAAAAGGGAGTAGGTAGAATAGTGGAAGGTGTCTGTTGGTTGCCATTGAAGATACTGTCTGGGCATAATCCCCATCTCAATCCTTTGGTCACTGATTCTGGAAGCTGAAAAAAGGTACAAGAAGATTCAGAGTGTGTTCCTAGATTTTTGTATTCTGATCCATATTATGTGTGTCTGGCTTATTCTGCTACATCTTCACTGCTACTATGCTAACTGGATGCCACAGTTTAACCCCAGCCAGCAACCACGCACCACTGGTGGCCTGGAAGAGGGAATAAGAAGGGTGAAAGTGAGAAAACTCATGGGTTGAGATAAGGACAGTTTGAAAGCTGAAGTTTCACTGCTTCCCATCAGCAGGCAGGTGTTCAGCCACCTCCAGGAAAGCTGGGCTCCATCACATGTAATGGCTACTTGGGAAGATAAACACTCTAACTCCAAACATCACCTCCTTCCTTCTTCTTCCCCCAGCTTTATATGCTGAGCATGATGTCATATGGTATGAAACAGCCCTTTGGTCATTTGGGGTCATCTGTGCCAGCTCTATCCCCTCCCAATTTCTGTTGCACTCCCAGGCTACTTGCTGGTGGGGTGATGTGAGAGGCAGAAAATGACTCTGTGTAAGCACTGCTCAGCAATAAATAAAACATCCCCGTTTCATCAAAGGTGTTTTCAGCACAAATCCAAAACATAGCTCCATACTAGCAACTTTGAAGAAAATTATCCCAGCCAAAACAAGCACACACGCATATACCTCCTTGTGCTACAGGCATATCTTGCTCTTGCTATGTAGGGTGTTTTGGACACTTAGACCAATTCTGAGAAAAAAAGGGCAACTTTTAAAGTTTACTCTTGCCAAAACAGTCCATATGCTTCTTGACTTGATATTTGATATTAAAAATGGACCATCATTTTTAATAGTTTACATAGTGTATTTCTCTGTAGTACTAGCACAAAGGAGCAGTCCCTTCTGTGGCTTAATATGGGACAAATGCCACACTCTGCCATTCCATTTTGACAAACACTAGACATCTGCTTCAGAAGAAACTAAATGAGGAGAACAGAAATAGGATTCCTGTTTTCTACTACATTGCATCTCTAATGGCTGATTGGAGGTGATTTTCACTAAAATAGACTTTCTAAGATTAGGTTTGATACATATGAGTGTACTTCAAACCAGATTATAGAATTATACACTACAGAAATAAAAGACAAATTCAAAGATCTTGATAAAATCAAAGTTTTTCTGTAGAGACTTATGGTGCTAAATTTTAAGTGGACCACTTGATACTAATAAATATAACATACTAGTCTCCAACTAGTTAGAAAGTATGGAAAAATCCTTTAAATATACAAACACTACATCTCTTGCATTTCTGAATGTACGAGTAGAGCAGAGGTCCGGTTTGACATTTTTTCAGTTTCACTCAGAGTGCCTTGTGTTCCTCTGAACTGACAGAATATACCAACTACCTTTACTGCCCCATGCTCTGAACAATTGATGACAACACTGGGACCCACATGGACTCTGGTGGTGAAAAACTGTATTCAACTTTGCATTCAAGTAACTAGGCAATGAAACGACATGTCAAACGAGCTAAGCCCGTGCAGTCTCTTAACAAAGGCATTGCACACCTCCTTGTGCTGTCAGCACTCTGCTTGCCAGCTCTGTAGAAGGGATCACGGCAAAATACTTTCTCTTTCAACTCATCCAATTCTTCTTTAATAGGTAGTATTACTTTATTGATTGCTTTGCAGTGTTTCACTGATTATTTCAGACGGTACTATTTTCAGTAGTTCGAAATTTTGCTCTTGGTGATGTTGGTTTCCAAGGGGACAGGCTCCATAATCTTGCAAATTCCAGTGACCACATCTACATTTTGATCAAAAAAAAAAAATGAAGAGTGATTTTTTTCAAGGCTTGCCATTGTTATTTCTGTTTTGGAGTTTTGGAGGTGTAGATATGTGAATACATCAGTTTGGGGTCATCTGAAAATGAAGGGGAAGCTATGTCTCTGAGTATGTAGGATGTAAACTAGACTGACGTCAGTAATAACAAGCTTGGGCCCTTAGAAACAGCATAGGACATCTGTAGTTTAGTGGATTTAACTAGATTTGCCATTTTCCAAGCAATGGTAAGAACAGCTGAATGGACAGATGTATAGTTCATACTAGGGCATAGTAAGTAAACAAATTATATGCAGACTTGCAAATGTATCATACAACACAACAGTATATAATGTGTGAAAGAAAGGCAGACCTCAGAGTCTTTAGATTCAAAACTTGGGCAGTTGTCAAATCTATGTTGTTTTTGCTGGCAATATGCCAGTGCTAGAGCCCTTGCCTAACTGTGTAAGCCAATGTATTTCCCTAGAGAAATCAGTTTATGACAGTTTGAAGAGTCAACTAGAAAAAACTTAAACAACTCATCTTTTCATAACTAAGAGCTCCATAAAAGACAAAGAAACAGTAAAAGGGAAAACACAAAGTAAAGATGTGATCTGTGCATTTTATATAGGTACTTTCATGGAGCTGTCTGTAAGAACACACAAAATGCTTCATGAAGCGTAATGAAAACCACCAGGTGCACACCTGACGTAGACTGGAATGGCTGGTTGTATTCCTGCTCTCTGATTTTGATTCTCCCTAAAGCCTCATGCTGCAGTTGTCCAGCACCTAAACAGCAGCTGGATTCAGGCACAAGGGGTGAAAGACAACTGCAATCATCATTACCTTCTTCAGCCATTCCCATTCACAAATCAGAGCCCTCAGATTAGGACTGTAAGAGGATTTATCATGCCATTATCTTCAGTGGGTGTTACTTTGAAGGTAATGGCTGGAAGCACTTTTACTGAATACTAAATTCCTGAACTTCCCTCTCCCAAACCTTGGTTAAGCTCCTTCTGCTATGATCTTAATTTAGGAGCCCAGTTCAGAATTCCCTTAACCTTCCTTCAGTTTCTAAGTCCAGGCAGAGATATTATTAAAACAGCCATGTGAAAAACACAATCTATTGCATCAGATGGTGCAGCCAGGGACCTCTGTGAGGCACAGCCCCAGTCATAGCATTGTAGCTACTCATTAATTCAGTCTCTGCATGTTTTATGAGAGTGTGTTAAATTCTGCTACCAATAACCCATACCAATCAATCAATGGACTGCACAGTAGTTTCTAGCCACGGACTAACAAATAAACCAAGTATGTTCTGATGAGGTGGAATGAACTTTGAATCTTAAAATCTTAGAATAATTTAGGATGGAAAAGAACTTCAAAATCATGGAGTCCCAATGCAAACCCAGTGCTGCCAAGTCCACTGCTAAACCATGTCCCTAAGTGCCACATCTACACATCTTTGAAATACCTCCAGGGATAGTGACTCAACCATTTCCTTGGGCAGCCTGCCCCAGTGCTTGATGACCCTTTCTGTGAAGAATTTTTTCTAATTATCCAATCTAAACCTCTCCTGGCTCAGCTTGAGGCCATTTCCTCTCATCCTATCACTTGGTACTTGGGAAAAGAGACTGACACCCACTTCACTACAAATGGAATCTTCTTCCTTGTACCTGACAGATTAAAATTAATCTGCTTCACCACTCAGTGTTTATGAATCAACAGCTTCCACATTTTGACCCTAATAATGCTTGGACTGCCTGATCACACTTATGGGAAAAATCCTGGCAGGATGTAGAAATTGTGCCAGACTTGATTAAAAAAAATAATTTCCCCTCTATTTGCAGGAAGATAAAAACATTTTAGTAATGTCCATTACACTGATGGAAAGATCTGTATAATCTGACCAAAACCATACTGAAGATTGGTAAAATGTTTGTATATTACATTTATGTTAAATATATAAATATAAATTTAATTAGTAAACTTTTAATGTAATTACATTTGCCTTAAATTTTAGCTGTCCTATCATCCACTTGACACTCAAACCAGTATGTCATTAGCTTGTGAATGAAAAGTGGTTTTGTCAGTTGCTCCTTACTTTTACAATTACACAATGGTCCAATATGCCTTAAAACCTAGGTATAGATAAATCTTAAGAGGATGATTTCTATTATGTGTGACATCAGATAAGAGCCAATATTAATTTCATTTATGTGACTATATAAAGAATGGTTATCATACTATACATATGTCTCTGTGCATTTGAATTAATAAGGTTTGCTGTATGGGATGGTGCTCACCTTGTTCCAGCTCTTGATCTTTTCTCTGAGTTTGTTTAAATCACTAAAATAGAACAAAGCAAAATCAGCCAAAACAGGTTAGTTTTCTGGGGAGCTGGTAAATTGAATGGGCTCAGAGGACGATCTGGTGAGTGCCAGAGTTGGTGCAAGTATGAAGCAGAGTTTTAGAACTGGCAGTGAGGGTACAGTGAGAAAGAAATGGTAATGATGGACGGGGAGTGAGATCTCACTCTTTTAGTAGCAGTGAGAGGGTGGACAGATTCAGCTAGCCATTAATACCCAAAATGTGAGCAGTTTCAACCACCTGTAAAAGATAATTTCACCTCACTAAACATTAATGGCTTGATAATTTACCTAAATACTGTGGCAGTTATTAGTCCAGGGAGAGGAGGGTTAACCACAGAATAATAAGAAAAATCTCTGCTCTTGAAATTTGATGGATTTTTTTTGTCTCTGTTTTTTTTTCCCCCCTGCCTTACTATAGCTCATCCCTGATACTCTGGCTACAGTCTGCATTGTGACTGACAGAGACAGACCATGAAAATCACCTGACAGAATCACAACACTACACTACAGTCACAAATTGATACAAGTGTGGGATTTATATTCGGCTATAGTGATAGTACAATTTGCAATTTAGGATGAGCATACCTGAGCCATCTTTAAACAAGCTAATCCTCCTAATGGAAAATGTCTAGTCACTGCAACACTGCTTGGCACAAGGTAATGTGCTTTTTGCCATCAAGGTGAGACTGCTTCCACTGCACCAGCAGTGTATGTGTATGCAGATTACTTTGTACACATATCCACGATCTGCTCATGAATCCTGTTCTTCTTTTGTGAACATGGGATTATGTGCTAATGTTTATATATCGCTAGCAAAATGGAAACCTTTTATAAAAAAGGCATTGTAAGAATTAAGGATTTATTGCCCAGCAAGAATGTGACACCTAGTGGCTAAGATGACATTGAAGCAATGTGGTGGTCACATCAAGGAAAACATTAAATGATGCTGTCCAGTATACCTTTTTATACTAAAAAAGACATTGATCTTGAATGACTCCTTGCTCAGGGCCAGAGTAATTGGATAATGTTAAGTCCCCACTGAAAGCTCAGAGGTAAAGGCATCAGAGATTGTTTTAAAAGGATTGTTTGTAAACCACCAGCCGAATGAAGACGTCGGGTCAAGCATGCCAGAGAGCTCCTACAAGACAGACCAAAGCCCATGAAGACATTGTAGATGCATCAGAACCAGAGTTCCAGCACTTAAAAGACAAGAATACAGTGCATCTAACAATCCCCTTTTTCTTAACCCCAAGTCTCTGTTAACCCCATGTTATCTCTTCAGGAATTGAGTTTTCACAGTCAGAGATACTCAGTGGTGAATACCTATGCGGTTAGGCCCCTGGGAACTGGACAGAACTGAGATGCAGTTTAAGAAATCTGAGTAAAACATTCTGCACAAATGAGGAAATACAGATTATGTCTCTCTGCCACTCTGCACTGCAGTCTGGAGTACCTGAATTTCAAATATTTATATATCTCAATTTTCTGGTGTGTTCTAGTCCCTTCCTGCAGTCACACCTTGCTCCTCTCAGCTACAAACGGGTGTGTGGAATTCTAGCATCTACAAGATTCTTGGTAGGAAAATGGAAAAATGTCCTCTTTTGCCTGTAGAAAGCAATGTTTAGAAATAAAATTAACCCAGCTGAAGTGCAGTTTCTAACTGAGCTACAGAAAGAGATTTGGCCTGGCAGGAGACAGCAGGGGAGGGAAAGGTGCCAAAAAAAAAAAAAAAAGGAAACAAGAGGTCAAAGCAGAAAACCCCGCTCCACAGGGGTGTTGCTAAAACGCTGCGATAAACGCACTGGGAAACGGTCAGGACACCAGGGCGGTGCCAGGCCCCGCGCACAGCCCCCGCCAGGCCACAGCTGCCGGGCCCCGAGCA
>NW_008584891.1:0-3011 GCF_000691845.1 Merops nubicus
TTCGAGTTACAGAGTCTGTTTCCGTACATCACAGTTATGTAGTAGTTCCCCATAAAGACACTCATCATTTTGCCCTGATGTCCTGAGAGCTCCACTTGCTATGAAGAGCCAGAGAGCCCTTTCAATAACCAGAATCCTCACACAGCACACTCACTGTATACACCAGCCTCCCAACCCCACTGCAAGCAGAGTCAGCTCTTATAGAGGTGTCTTCTTGCCCCACCCCCAAGTTAATGTGGAAGTTGGGGGCAGCTGGTGGTGATCTTGTCATCAGTTCCCACTCAAGGCTGGCCAGACCCTGGGTGAAAACCAGTCAGGAGGGTCCTGGTTGTGGGCATCATCCATATGCCAACCCTCATTCAGGGCGGGGGGGTTAACCCCAGCACTTCAGTGTTACATGGGAAACGAGGTGAGTCTATGTGAGGAAGAGCTCACACAGACCTGTAGCTCAGGTGGATTGTGGATACACTATATAACCAACACCATGAAACCCATGCTGAGAAACATAAATAGTTCAAATATTTTTAAGCAAGGTTCAGGGTTTGGGATTTTATTTTTTTTTAATTAAATGAGAAGCACCATATAAAGATCTGCACATGTAGTGATGCCCAAGAAATTATAATAATTAATAAGATGCATTCAGTAGAAGGTTTGGATGAAGTATGGTATCTTAACCCTGGTGAGGTTCTCTGAACCCTGCAGAGGAATTAAGAAACCTATGGAAAAAGACAAGTCAATGATCACATGGTTACTTTATGTATAGAGCGCTCTGGTAAGCCTGCAAAGAACAATCACCGTTAGACTTTTCCTAACATTACAGTTAGGAATTTACAATTCAAACAATTTTCTGATTTAAGGCTTTACAGGTAATCATTAATTTAACAGAAATAACATGTACATTGTTACATGGCACGCAGGGCCAGCACGCAGTGCAGGAGAGCACGTGCCGTAGGGCGTGAGTGACTGTGTGGTTTGCTGAAGGCAATGCGAAGCTCAAACAGGCTTAACCAGCTGATCCAGGTAACACCCTTACATGTCTGCTGGTCATGGCCATCCCCTCAAACTCCAGGGTAAGCAGATTGTTGGAGGAAGTATGCACCTGAGCTGGTGCCAGAGGCTAACCTTGAACTCTGGATGGATTATGGGACTGGACCACAACTCAGGGTGAAAAGACATATAGTGTGGGAGACAGATAAAGAAGTCAGTGGGCACATGTAGCCCCTAGGCCATTCTGATCACAAAATCAGACTAAATAGCTTAAAACATTGAAGTGGAGAAGCAAAGATACTAATTTGCATAAACTGGAAAATAAACATAGCCAAAAAATAGGGTACCAGAGGGGAAAATTAAGAATGGAGGATAGTAGAAAAGAAATATCCCTGTTACATGCTATTTTCTTTAGCTGCTTTCAGAATGCAACCCTCAGTGGGCAGAATAGGCAGCTGGCTGGTCTGCATATGGCCTACAGGCACAGTTCCTCTCCCAGCCCAGGTGTGTCCTGTAGCCTGTGACTTTAGATGTCAGCTTCATCATAACCTACAGCTAGAAGAAGAGTAGCCTGGACAAACTGGCTACTACTTCATGTGCTTTGGTTCTGACACCTAGTACACCATTACTTTCAAAACTGCCAAGGTGGAAAGGCCCTCACCTCTTGGTCCTCCACAGGGTAAGTCTGCTGTGTTGTTCTGCTTTACCTCACCTCCACCAGAAGCTCCTTGAGCCAGTCGAGTGGTCCTGCTTTAACTTTCTCCCCTAGGCTAGCTCCTTCAGGTTACAGTATTCTTTTTTTCCTCTTAGGTTCAGGGTTTTTTGGAAGCAGGGAGCACTACCCAAGACCATGTGTTCTCACACTGTGCTGGAGGAGAGTTGTAATTTCCTAGCACAGTACCTTTGTTTATATTTGCTTTCAGTTTGTGTCTTCTAACAAACCTTTTTTCTCTTGCTCTATAACAATTAAAACACCATAAACAACAGTTATACACATTACTGCTAAAAGGTCATTGTATTCAGCACAACGTCGTACACTGAAAACGTTCGTCTAGTTCGACCAGCTGAGGAATATATTTGTGCCATGGTTTAAAGTATATTTTTAAACAAAGAATAAAAATGCAAAAAGAGAGTTGTTACAAAAATTCAACTTCTTACCTGCTTTCCTGCTCAGTCCTTCCATCTAACAGTTATTTAAAAAACCCAGAATTTTTAGACGGGTCTTGTTAAGTGTAAGGAGAGACAGTGTGGGAGAGAAGACAAAAACCAACAGACCACTGTAAGTTTCTACAGGGCTTTGTGCACTCCTGCAAAATGTGATCCAAGTCCACAGGTCCCTTTTCAGTTTGAGACTTGCTCATTTAGAATTTAGCAAGTCTTGTAATTTCTCCACATCCCAGCATACCCATAAGCAAAATGAATCATGATGCTTTTCACATCCTCTGGTGATGCCCATGTCACTTCTAACCCTCAAGCACATCAGAGTAACAAAGTATTCTTACAGGAGTGGGGAATTGCTACACAGCAATGTCTTCATACTTGACAAAAAAGGGAATCTGAGAGAATTTTTAATATTGCTGTAGTTAATTCAGGTATAGAATTTTGACCTCTCTGGAGCTGGAAGTTACATTTCTCACACATCTTGTTAAAGGCTGCTTCTTAAAGGTACCTAGCACTATTACTAGGCATTACTAACTTAAAAGCAGCATCATCCCTTCATGCTACATAACACTTCTCCCAACAGTGCTCCATATTATCTGTAAAAGCCAGGACCCATCAGATCGATTCAGCAAAGAAAAGGAATGGGAGGGGGATGGAACACATGGCACAGGAGGGGGCTCGGGGATCTGGGACTGTTTTACTTTTTCTCAGAAGTGAAGGCTAAACGGGGACATCAGATTGCTACCTTCAGCTATCTGTTTGGAGGTTAAAGAGAACTAGGCCCCCCTTGGAGCTACAGAGGACAAGATGAAACAGTCACACATGGCAATGTCCTCTTTGGGGTAGAACAGAGATGGTTCTGT
>NW_008584892.1:0-5485 GCF_000691845.1 Merops nubicus
TGGCCCTTGGGGAGGTGGCTTTGAGGGTGCTGGGAATCACAGTGCTCGTCGTGGGGACATGGGGGAGCTCAGGCTGGAAGTGGAGGGGCTTCAGGAGAGACCCCGGTGCGCCAAAGGACCCGGGAGGTTTCGGCGGGGGGGGAGGCGGGAACGTGGGGGCAGCCTCGGGGTGCCCCTGCCAGGCTGGATCCTGGGGTGCTGCTTTGGAGCCGAGTCTCCAGCCCACCCTCTGCTTGCTCCTGCTCCTCCGGGCCGTGTCTCCCCCCAGGCGCCAGGGCAGGGCCGTGGCTCTGATGAAGACTCAGCGGTTTTCTCCCCATGTGGGGCTGAAGTCTGGCCCCACACAGCACCAGTCAGCACTCCTGCTCTTAACTCCGGGGCAGGTGTTAGTGCATGGCCTTTAGCCTCTGATTTTTATGTGATTGGCAATAAAATAATCACCTTCTAAAAATACACGAGCCTTCCCTAACGTCCCCCAAGCAGAAGTGCCAGGGCAAGCCCAGAGACTTCCCAGAGCGAGCGGGGTGGTTTCCTGCTCTGTGGTAAAGCTCTATCAGCAGCATGCACCCAGCACAGCTCGAGCATCTCATGACTGCCAGCACCGCCACTGCACCACAAAAAACCCAGAAAAATACCCCCCTGCCTGCCCAGGAGGTATTCAAGCCTCCCACTGGAAGGGAGGAGAAGGGTGGTACCTTCCAGACCCCTCCCTGCTCATCAGGCTGTGTGGCAGAGGAGTCCTTGCCCCACCAGAAATGGAGCCAGGCACTGTACAATGCCTAAGGGACACGTGGGGTGACAGCCAGGGAGCCCCAGGACAGCCAGGGTCACAGTTTGGCTCCTGGATCTCCATTTGCCCACAAGCCCCCACAGCTTTTCATCTGAGAAGGAGCACTGAGGATTTCCACACAGCAGGGAGGCTGTGAGCAGCTACTCAGGTTTGGCAGGGGAAGCTCAGGAGAGGAGTATTCTGTCACCCTGCCCTCAGGTACTGCATCACATCACTGCCGAGAGGGAGTGAAGGTGGACCCCTGAGAGCTGCCCCCACATGAACAAGGCCACCTCTGCTCAAGAGCCTGTCCCCTCCCAAAGCAGCAGGAGCCGCCTGCAAACTTCACCTGCACGATGCCAGGAGGGAAACCAAAAAAGCCCTGGTGGTTTCATTTCCTGGTGATCCAAATAAATCAGGAAGAATTGCAATTAAGAAGGGAGGGGAGGGTGTGTAGCTGAGCGCTGGACCGGTTTGGAGATCTTCCCCATCCACCTGCACAGCAATTCCCCAGCAGAACCCAGCCCCAAATGCTCCCAAGGGCATGACTGCAACGTGCTCACTGCCACTGGGGTTCTGCAGAGGGAGAAGACCAAAAGATTCCCAGCCCATGGGAAGAGGAAGCTAAAGATGGGGAGTCACAGGCTCTGCCTGCTCAGCTGCCTGGGGACAGTGCCTCACCTGGAGTGGCCAGACAAGCTGCTCGGGCCCTCATTTGGTTGGAAGCACCAAGCAAAGCCCAGAGGCACAGTGGCATCAGGAGGACCCTCACGTCTGCATGAGGCAAGAGGCTGCTGGCAGAGGCTGGGCTGCTCCATCTCACATCAGGGGCAAGGTGCAGCCTGCTCAGGGTGCTCCAGCCCCTTTCATCCTCTGCAGCCTCCAGAGCAGGGTCACAAATCCACCCTGCTCACAAGCATCTCCCACGGAGGTTTTCCTTAACCCCTGGAGATGGGCAAACACATCCTGTGCCAGAAATCCTCGTCCCAGGTGCTGGGGACACATTCCCACATCCAGAGCACCGCTGGCTCTTCACTGCCTGAGGCATTAGCTCACCTACTCAGCTCTCCTCTCCCACTCCCCAGCACGCTGCCACGGCTCCTCTCAGGCTTTTCAGCTGGGATGGAGGAGCTGAGCACCAAGCCCCGGGGCAAGAAGGGACAGTGGATGGGATTTTGCCTCAGCCCTGGCTGTCCTGATGGGCAGGCATGGCACAAATGAGTCCTCCTGGCTCACAGGCCTCCAGCCCAGCCTCACCCTAGCTGGAGGCAGCTCTTTGGATGGCTGGTGGGGAGGAACACTGTAATTGGTGGGCTGGGAGGAGTAACTCTGCACATTTCAACACCACCTTTTGAAAGCCACACTTTCCTTTTCCTTTTTCCACTTGGGGTGCTGGTCCCTGCAAGCTTTTCACCACTTGAACTTGTTTGAATTTTGTTCTTCCTGCTTCCTTTTTCTCTCTTTTTTTTTTCCCTCCGTCTGTCTTATCAGTCTCAGCCTGTCCAGATTTATATCCTACAAAGGTAAAGTGCAGCCCATCTGCATGGCAATAAACCAAAGTTCAGCCACCCATCAGTAGTGTTCCCACTACTGAGTAATTCAGACAGTGACACACTGCTGCTGCTTCTGACCAGGGGAACAGGCACAGCCCGAGTCCACAGCACCCTCCCCGAGACCATTCACACCTAAGATGACCACAAGTGGGAACTATCTGGGAGCTGAGATAGTTCCAACCTCTTCACACGTCAGAGGGGTTGGCTGCCAGGAGAACTAGAGCTGCCCCCAAAGCCCTGGGCTCTCCTGGAGCCCCACCCCAGGGAACACAAAGCAAAACCCAAACCCTGACCCCCCTCATTGCCAGGGACAACCCGAGTGGCTCCTCCTAGTCTGGGGCTCACTCCTCACTGGCACCAAGAGGGCTCCTCTGGAGCCCCTCCTCAGCCTCCCCCTGCTGCAGGAGGTGGTTGGCAGTGAGGAGGGTGCTGGTGGGTGCTGCCCTTGGCCTGGGTGCTGCTCCTGCCCCAGGCAGTGACTGCTCAGTGGCAGGAGGTGCTGTGCCCGTTTCATCACAGCCTAAGGCAGGAGGGCTGAGCGTGGCTGGAAGAAACAAGCCAGTGTCACATGCAGACTAGACCCGACAGGTCCCCAGAACATCTGCCCCACACCTGGCACAAGCCCAGGCACACTTCTGCTGCCTGCCTGCCAAGACCTCGGGAGCAAACGGGCAAAGGTGAGAAGGCAGCTGAGGAGCAGAGAAGCCCGTGGGAGAGCTCTGGGCTCTCCCCACCCCCAGCAGTCCCTGGTGTTCTCCCTGCAGCACAGGGTGTGATGCTGACACCAGGATGGTCGGTCCTTGCCAAGAGGAGTGCACCTAGCTGCCAAGGTGCAGCTCACAGAGGCCGTGCCCTGCCCCAGCACCACAGGGGGGCTGGCACTCAGCTCCTCCTGCCCCAGCATCCTGTCCCCTCAGTGTGTGGGGCCAGCAGAGCACTGGGTTAGCCCCTGGCATCCAGCTTAGCCGTGGGCCCACACTAACCTCTCAGCAGCAGTTATTCCCAGAGCACAGGACTGGGGAGGGTCTGCCTGGGGAGCACCAGGAAGGGCTCTGCTGTAGCACAAGTGAGCCACCAGCCAAGGTGCAGCAGGGCTGCCTGTGCTGAGAGTATCTCAGAACCACAGGATCACTAAGGGTGGGAGAGACCTTTATGATCACAGAGTCCAACCCTCCCCCAGCCCTGCCAGGTCCCCACTGCCCCGTGTCCCTCACCCCACATCTCCATGGCTTGGAAACCCCTCCAGGGGTGGGGACTCCACCACTGCCCTGGGCAGCCTGGCACAGCCCTGGGCAACCCTCCAGGGCAAGAAATTGTTCCTCAGGGACAACCTCAGCCTCCCCTGGGGCAACTTGAGGCTCTTGCCTCTTGTCAAGGAACCTTCCACTTGTTCCTTGGGAGCAGAGCCCGACCCCCCCCTGGCTCCAGGCTCCTGTCAGGAGCTGTGCAGAGCCAGAAGGTCTCCCCTGAGCCTCCTTTGCTCCAGGCTCAGCACCCCCAGCTGCTCCTCATGACTTGTGTGGCCTGTGTGGGCACAACTGTGTGCCATCCCCCAGGAGCCCCAACCCTTGCAAACACTGCCCACCTGTCACAAAAGGACTTTCTTGTTCCTTCCCCCCTCCTCTTTGAGGATCACAGGGTTGCTCAGGTCAGAAGGGAGCTCAGGAAGTCTCTAGTCCAACCCAAAGCAGGGTCAGCTCTGAAATCAGCCCCTTGAAAATCTCCAAGAGCAGAGATGGCCCAACCTCCCTGGGCACCCTGCTCCACGGTGCTGAGGTTCCCACAGCCAAAACCATCTCTTTTGTGTCCCCCTGCAGAACTTTAGCTTTTGGGGACTGGAAATCCCTGTGCCAAGCCCCCGGGGGCAGTCAGTGAAGCCTTTCCTCATCCAGCCACTGCAGGAAACTCTTCTCTGCCCTCCCCAGGGCTGCAGTCTCTCCTGGCTCTGCAGCCTCTCCTGCAGGGCCCACTGGTGCTTTTTCCTCCTTGCCCATGCAGGAGATGATTTTATTTATTTTTTTTTTGGTGGCCAGGCTGTTAAAACATTTCTGCCCCCTAAGATTAGAAACTGCCATTTAAATTCTTGTGATAAACCCAGCCTCACACATCCTCCTATTCTAAATGAAACAAAGGGCACAGGGAACGTGGGGGTTTTAGGTTTGGAACAATCTCTCATGGGCCTCTTCTGGTTACTGTGTTCATGCTGCAAAAACCTCTCCTGCTGACCTCAGCCACAGTGCTTGGGAGCTTCTCTGAAAGCCCAAATATCAGAAATCAACCCAGATGCCAGATGATCACGCAGGTAAAACAAATAAATACTGGCAGCAAAAGCACATTCCGAGGAACTCCCATTTCTGCCTCTCAGAGATGACCAGGAAGTGATAAATCACAATGTGCCATCCAGCATTTTATCTACTGTGAAAAGGAAGAAGAGAAAAGAAAAAGAGAACAGAAAGAAACAAGCTGGATGGGGCTCCCACTGCAGAGTGCCCCAGTGCTGCTGCCTGGAGGTTTCTGGCTCGTGCCACTCGTGCCACTCTCTGCCAGTGCAGAGACACCTGCCCAGAGCCCCCTGCTGCATTTTGAGGGGCTACAAGCACCCCCTGAGGAGCACCCCATGTCCCCTGGCACCAAAAGCTGACCCGGACCTGCCACGGCTCTGGCAGCAGGGCTGAGCTGCTTAAACTGCTGGCAGCTTGTTTCCCTGCAGCAACGCTCAGGGCCGAGCTCCCACGGGCCAAGTTTGAGCTCAGCTGAATTGTTAGTGAGTGGCCAAAAATACACAGGCAGGATATGAGCAGGGAGCAAAAAAATGGGGTGGGAAGAGATGGCAACGAGTGCTCCGGGATCAGGCTGGAGAAGCCTCCAACACCACGTGGCTTTCAAGAGATGAATCTCCTCCCTCAAATCCTCAGCCTCCCTCTCCCAGCCAAAACCCCAGGGGGAGATTTTGAGCAGGAAATGAGAATTATTGATGTCTTGGCTTCCCCAGGCCCCAGCTGCTGGGGGCAGAGGGAGTAGGGAGCAGGGTGAAGTAGCTGGTGTAGGCACAGGGAGACAGCTCTGCCTTGCTCTGGAAGGGCACCGTGGTGTGACCCTCCTGGGCAGGGACAGAAGGCTCTCTTGGCTCACATCTACCAGCCACCTTCCCCATCTCTCTGCA
>NW_008584893.1:0-43916 GCF_000691845.1 Merops nubicus
CTCCTCTGTTGTATTTGCTTTTTTTCAAGTTAGGTTTTCAGTATACTGAAATTTGTATATTGTCAAATAAACTTAGCAACACAGATTCGGTTCCCTGCTTTGGAAGTACAAAGCCTCAGAAGCCTTTGCTGAGGCTCCTGTCAACAACACTAATTTGGTGGTGTGATTTTTTTTTTTTAAGTTGTTTGGGGTTTATTTGGGATTTTTAGCCCAAGTAACTCTAGACTGGTCCAGACCCATGGACTCAGCACCCACTAGCAGTTGGAGTGCATTAAGTAAGGGTCTGGAGTGCGTCCTTTTGTGGATTTTTCTGAAAGACATACATGTGATACACTTCAGGACTGCTGCAGTATAGACACAAAACTGCAATAAGAGAATAAAATGCTTTTTTTAATCAGAAACATCAGAGGCATCTTTGTCAGCCACTCTTGCTACAGCCTTCTGGTTAAACTCTTCCAGGTCATGGAGCTAACCCAGACTTTTACAGTAGTTTTATGGATTGCCATTGCCAGAAATCAGGGGAGGTGTTTCTTTGCATGGCCAAAGGTACTTTCTTCTTACAGGATTAGGTTTTTTTAAGTCACATTTCCTGTTCTGTTGAAGCCTGATATATTGTCTGTAATTCTTTTAATCCTGCTGTGCTATTTTTAATACTATTCTAATTTATTGAAGTAATCAAAGCTTTGTCAACAAATTGAGGGATGGCATCAGTATGAATTCACTTGGCATTTGTATGTTGCATAACAGAGGTGTGTGCTACAGCTTGCAATACTGCAGTTGCCCTTATTTCTTATTGTGGTGGTTGCTAAATGAGTGTAGGCTTGCATGTGTCCTAGCTGTCAGATCAATATGATTTAAAGCCCTGCTTCTCAGGTACAGTCTTGTAAGAGAAAGACTGCCTTGAGCAGAACCTCACTCTTGGTGAAGGTAGATAGAAGAACTCAACCTGTTACAGTTCACCTACCAGTGGTCAGTGTTGTATGAGTACTCCAGAATGCCTTAAGTGTTTGGAATGGATTTGGAGGCAAAGTTTTAATGTTTTGTCTGCATCTCTGTTGATGGTGTTCAGCAATATTTGCTACACAGCAAGGAAATATCTGCACACCTTAATTCACCTCGAGTATTCTTAATGTCTCTCTTGATAATGAGTAGTACCTGTTTGTAAACCTTCTCTCTCTTGTCCCAGACCAGCTCTGTGTCTGTCCTGTTTTTTTTTTCTTTTCCCTGCCTGTTATACTGCTCTCTAAAATGTTTTTCTCTCTTCAGGTTTCTCTGTTTCTGGGTAGCTATGTACTTTGATAAAGTTCTGTCTAAAACAAGCCCTTCCTTCCCCCCATTTTCCTCCTCCTCCCCCAGTGGTCTGCAAAGGGTTGGAGTGCACCTCTCCCTGCTTGGCAAACAAGGAAAGGTGAGGGAGTAGGGAGATTTGGAGTTAACCTGCCTGACAGAATCAAGCCTACATCATGTGGAAGTTGAAAGAAATGTTTGTCCTGCCTTGTCTGACTTGAAGATTTGGCACTCTGGGCAATGCAGAAAGAGTCCAGATTTTTATAATTCTGTGCTGATGCTTGCTTGTTATTCTTAAAGAGTGCTGACTGCTTTAGATAGACTGCTACCTGTGGTGGTGGTGTGCTGCCCCACCATTATACAGTGCATGTGTAAACCATTTTAGGAAGGAAGGTTGGCTGTGATAATGGCACCAGGTAGAACAATTCATTACGTGGCTGCAGAGGGGTCTGTTACTTGGGGTTTGTGCTGCTCAGTCAGCCTTGATGAAAAGACAAGATGGCATGAGTTGAACAACAGATTAATGAAGCAGCATACAGACTTGGTTTCTGCATTCTGAAAAATGTTAAGAGTAATGCAAAAAAGTCTAGATATTATAGGCAGGCTGTAATGTCTTCCTTGAACACAGTGAGGATCTGACATTTATTGAAATGGGTGTATGGTTGCAGTGGGAGCCTAGCAGTACAGTGCAGGGCAGCAGGCTGGATTTCATTGCAGTGCAGGTTTGAGATGAAGAGTAAAAGACTTTTTTTTTAAAAAAAAGAAATGTGATAGCCCTTCTTTGTAGCTGCAGTTCAGCAAAGTGCCTTAGACATGAGAATATCAAGGGCAGTTGGACTGCTCACATGCGTGCTTAAAGTTAAGCATACTTCCCATGTTCTAACCATACCATTTCTGGGACTTGGAATAGGTATTTTGTAATCTACAGCTTGCCAGTAGTGGAAAAATGTAAATAATTTTAAAAAGTTCAGATGGAAAGGAAAAAAGAGCTGAATTCAGCTCGAGGGACTGAAGATAAAAGGTTTAGGTAAATACAGAATGAACTGAATTTTCATTAATGCATTTAAAGTAATTTTGTTATTACTTTGGTGGCTTACCAGGATCATCAAATCTGAATTTCAGGATTGATTTATTGTGCTAGAACAGAGTCCATTTGGGGATCAGATCTGTGAAAATGGAGGACAATTTTTAACATTAAAGCAGAGGAAGCTGAATCCCATGGAACTTTCTGTATCATCAAGTTTAAGAACTGTGTTATTACAGGTGACCATGACACATCTGCTCAATTGTCTCTGCTCTGGCATGCAAGTGTTAAAAGTACTGAGGACAGAACATCTGCTGAGAGGCCAGTTCAGAAGTCATTCCTGTATTAGTTGTGAGCCTAATAATTTCAGCCTAAAGGTATTCATGGCTATTTTATGGTTTTTGGTTTCTGTGCCAGCAGTGACACTTAATATGCAGAGATCTTCCAGTCTTCTGCCTGTCTCCACCAATTTATAGGGAGGTTTAAAACATGGCTGTTAAGTAAAGGCAGGTAAGAAGCGTTGAGTCAAAGTAACAGAGTATGCAAAATGCCTCACCTCATTATCTGAGCTTGAATGCTTGGCAAAATTTGTAAAATCATGTTATCAGTGGTACTTCGTTGTTTGTTGTGTTTTGGTTTGGTTTTTGTTTGTTTGTTTTTTAAACTGTGTGCAAATAATAGTCAGAGTTAATGGCATAGTGATGTCACAGTGAGGTGAGATGTTAATAGGTCCAGTAAGGAAGAAGAAGGTGACTCTTCAGTAGAAATATGCAAAAGATGTGAGGACTAATCAAGAACTGTGATATGCAGAAGGCTTCCTGGCAGGCTGCACTGTTGGAAGGAAAATGAATGTTATCCTAGTGACCCCTGGAGCTGAATCAGACCTTGTCTGGCCTGATTAAATTCCTCCCACAGTCACAGAGAATGTGGATTTTGATTGTTCTGGACTACTTGTCTCCTTTTTTCTATCACAATTTTGAGGGTTTTGGTTGGGTTCATAATGAGTTTTTACCTTGCTGTTGTAGTTCAGTCTGTAATTCAGTCTAATGGCAGGCTTGACACTGCTGTGCCTAATGTAGTGGTCAACCCTGCCAGACCCCTTTGTGAATTTGAGGTGTTGCCACTGAACTCGAGGATTAGGAGTAAATAAATCAAGCTACAGAGTCAACTGTCCCCCTTAATTTTCAGCCTGGTGGTTTGCCTTTCAGGGTTAACCTGATTTGACTTTACTTCAGATTCTTTAACATTCCTACAATACCTGTACTAACCCCCATCTGAACCAGTAATTTCTCATCTATCTGCATGGATAAGGTGTTTTCAGGAATTGCATCAAAGTTTTGTTTGGGGTAATTTACCTTTCTGATGCTGTCACATATTGTGTCTGGTGTCTTTACCTGAATTGTTTTTGACCTGTATAGATCTCTCCTTGAAAGGAGGCACTGAACTGGCAATGCCACCCATCTTGGTAAATTTATCACAATTTCTTAGCAGGACTTCAGTAAGAATGATATGGTGGTTCCTTCAGTGTTCTGGAGTGGTGCACAGATAGGAGCACGTTCAACTCTGTTTTACTTTTGTGATGCTGTGCAGTTTCCAATTCTATGTATTTATTGCTGGTGTTCTTTTGTCTTTTTTTTTTGTATTGCCATCCTGATTAAAAACTGAGGCAAAGGTGGTATGAAGAAAAACAGTACTGCCAAGTGGAGAAGAAGGATATTCTGTCTTCAGCTAGTGCTCAAGAATGAGTAAAACCTTAAAAATACATTATTTCTTCACCAAGGAGCTTGTCTTTTCTATCCATAAATAGCAGCTAGTTGTCTGTAACAATGAAATGTCTGCAGTGTTGCACAGATGAAGCATCTTTCAAGAATGAAATTAAGATGGTGAGGTGCCAGTCTAAAGTCAGTGAATAAGCCAGGGGAAGCTGAAAAACTGGCTGGTGGTTGATGGCTTCCTTGCTGGCAGAAGAGCAAAGTGTTATATTCCAGAGAGAACAGCAACATTTCTTAGGTATGGGGGAAGGAGGAGCACGGAATTTTCCTCTGCAAAGAGTACCAGCAGTGATTTGAGGCTTTTTGAAAGATGCAGGGAAGGGGACTGGTAATGTAAATGTCTCAATATGTAAGGAACATTGACAATCATTTACAAACACACAAATAATTACTCAAGATAGCTCCAGGAGGCAGTTTTTTATAGATACTGTTCTTTTTTGTCAGGTATCTGTTCTGTGATTAGAAGGTATATAAGGTCCAGTACTGCACTGCACACTGCAGTGAGATAATAGGACTGATGCTGTAGCATTTTTAAGCATATATTTTGAAATAGTTGCCTGTTCTGTAGGGTGTGGACTTTTGAATGGCATGTCTCCTTTCTGTAGTCCTGTACTTTCCTTGGTGACCTAAGAAATGAGCACTTCACTCTTTTGAGGGCATTCCCTTCTGTTCTGAAATGAAACATCCTGTATTTTCTGCTTTTTCAGCAACATTTTCAGCACATAACTTCATTTGGTTATTTATTTGCCATAGAGCATCATGGTCCACCTCCTTCTGTGCTCTGCAAATTTGAGTTTTGCTTACTTTTAAGGAAACAATGTTCTTCTTTTCTGTTGGAACTTTGTTTTGTGTAATGGCAAGAATATTTTGGCATATTCAGAATGCAGTTTATTCTTTCTGTTTGGGCAGGGAATTAGCTAGTAGCAGACTCGTGCAGCATTACCAGTGAGTTTCATCTGACTGCCATCTTCCAACAAAACTGTCTCCTCGTGCTCTGCTTGTGTGTCTGACAAAAGCCAAGACAGATGATGTAAGTGGTTGACAAGGTTACTAGCTGTTCTGGAGAATAAACCTAGAAGGACTGTAGGTGAAGGAGCTTGTTGGTATGACTGTTGTGAAGACAGAAGGAAAAAAAAAAAAGTCTGATGCATGTTGGTACTTTTTAATATCTTTAATATCTCTCAAATCCTCACATCTACCTCTGTCAGCCCTGAAGCAGCTGCTTCCCATGAGAAAAGACTGTTTCTGTGTAGAATCCACCAAGTTTCTATATGCAGTCTGTTTTCATTCGTGGGCTGGTGACATGGGAAAGGGCAGAAATAACAAAAAGGAAATATGGGACGGCATCAAATCTGGGGAAGTTGAGCTATTAATTTCTGAAAAGCTTTTGAATAGATTTGTGTGGAGAGCTGGACTCTAGTAAAATGTTCACTTTGCTTCAGGAGCTGCGTCCCTACCAGCAGTGGAGAAGAAAGGCAGAGCCTCAGGAGCCTCCCTTGTGAAGAGCTGAGAACTCATTATGTTTTAATCTTTTTTTTTTTAAAAAAAAAATTATTATTCCAGCCTTTACTAATATGTTTATAAAAGCTGTTTCTGATGGTTGTATTACTCTTGCTATTTTATGATAGTAACAATAATAATAATCACTACTCTAATGTAGTTCACTTAGAGGATTAAGCACTATGACTCCTGTGGCTAAATGTTGCTTGGTTTTGCAGTCAGTGATGTGCTCAAAGTATGTGTAGGTTGGTGTGTGTTCTGCTCTTCTCTGAACTCCTTCTGCAGCTTTACTAGAATGACAAGGTCTCTAGTGCACTGTCCCAAGTGTGAGGCAGGTTGTAGGCTGCATTGGCATCTTGTTTTACATCACAGTTGAATAGCCCAGTCAGGAGCAGTCTCACTTCAGTGTGTGGTCTGTCTGAATTAACCTTCTTCAAGAAGGATTGCATTCTGTGGCAGGAGTGAATGCAAGATTTCAGCTCTGTTCTGCCTGCAGGGTAAATCTCACCTGTTAAAGGGAATTCTGTGCCAAAATTGAACAGATCATCATCTGTTGCTGAGGGGCTGCTGCCCCTTAGCAGAACCCTCCAAAAACCTGGGTGGCTTTTGCAGTTTGCAAACTGCAGTTTGCAGTTGTAGAGAAATTTAATGCTTTGTTCTAGTTATGTATTCCAAAGACATGGGGCAATGCAGACCTGAGTGAAGAGATGTTATTTCCTCACTGATAGATTATTTTGTATGTAGCTTTGCTGATTAGTCTCTTGTCATCTATTGCCCTGGAAGTGAAGGATTTATTTTTCTCTGACAGAACAGAAAAATAATTTTTCCTTTGAAGGGAGGAGTGCAGATTGTTTAATTTTTAGCATTCATAGCAAAAAATACTTTGTGAACAAGTTTTGCAGTTTCTACAAGGTAAAAGGCAATTGAGGGTTGGTTGTTTTTCTTGTATGCTAAGGGGGGGAAAAAAAAGATAAAACTGGAGGGATAGAAAGAGCCAAGTAAGAGATTAAAAAGCAGCAGCATATTCATCTATTAAAACCAATACTTGTCTAAGAATGTAGAGAATAACGTTTGTGTTTGCATTGTTGATATTCCCCACAAATCTAAAAGATGGGTGTTTTAAGTGATTCCTTTTCAAATGATGCAGTATCCTAAGGGAGCTAGATGAGAACTCTCAGCTGTGTTCTAGAAATTTTTTGGCCTACCCCATAAATCTTGCCTTTCATGGATCTTTTTTTCTCCTGAAATCATGTTGAGCTATCCAGGAAAACCTGTTCCCAAGCACTGGCAAGGAAAATGTAGCTCCATATCAGAAATCTGCCCACTTCTGTTTGTCTGCACTACTGCAAGATGATAGATGAGTGTTTTTCTCCTGGAGAGCTAGCAAGTCAGGGAGGAAATAATTTATGACTTGTGTGCATTGTGGCTCCTTATCATAAATGGCTGTACCTTCCCATACAGGGTATTCTCTTTGCTATGGTTAGCATCAGCATCTTGGAGAAGGTGAAAAAAGGGAGAAGAGAAAGAGTTTCTGTTTGCTGACACCTTGCTTCTTAGCTGCTGGCCAGGAATTCCCCCCCCTAAAAGCTGAAAGTACCATGCTTTCAATATGGTAACTAAAAATGTGTGGCCCTCTTTCATTTTAGGTCAAATAGAGGTTTAACAGTCCACTTTTTTGGAATTTAAAAATTAAGCATACCTCAGAATAAATTTGAAATAAAACCATTGGCAAAATAGGCTAGTTTAGGAGCTGCTGATAATCCTATTACCTAAAAATATACTGAAAGTATGGTTCAAGTTGCCAAAGGACACCACTGATTCTTAAGGGGAAATTTACTTGTGAAGCACTACGTGCATGTTGAAGCATGATGAGGTGTTCCATATCTAAGCATGGCCTTCTGTTTGGGACAAAATGGTAAATATAAAAACTATCTTGACAAAAAACAGAGACAGACTTAGGTCTTGCACTGTTTGACTTGTAGATAGCCCACCACCCAGGGTCAAGACTGATGTGGCAAACAGAAAAAAGGAAATCATAAACCTTTAGTATTCCCTCCTTTTGAATATTTCCTTGCCTGTTCCTTTTCAGCCTTGTGTCCTTCATCCAAACCCCAAACCATTTTGATTGTAGCAAAGGATGTTACACTAGGCATATGTGCTAGAACTGTTTGAATGGCACAGTGTGATCCAGCAAGAACTGTCCTTTCTCTGGGAGTTGGATCTTATTCCCTGCAGCTTTCATTTTCCAGCTCTCTGAAGACAGACCCAGTTCTCTTAGAACCTGTCTTTGCTCTTCTCTGCTGAGGTATGTTCAGAGGATGGCAAAAAGGAGAGCAGGTGTCAGGAAGCAAGATCTCACTGTCTTCCTGCAACAGCAGTTGGGCTCTAACAGAAATGGGTAAGCAGGAATCCTGAGCTGGTGGTGGGGAAGGTACAGTGTTATTTCTCTGTGATGGTATCTGCTCTCTGGAAGCAGTGGTATTACTGAGTTCATGCTAAATTAATACAGCTAGGACACAGTAGAAAAAAAACCCTGCAGTAACTCTTACATGGTCCTCTTTCATTTTAGGTCAAATGGGTTTAAAATACCACCCCTTTTTTTAAGTTAAAAACGAAGCATACCTCAGCATAGCTTTGAAATAAAGCCTTTGGCAAAACGGACTGCTTTAGGAGCTGCTGGTAATCCTATTACCTAATAAGAGGATCATTTAAATGTATTTTCTTCAGGATATTTAAGAACATTAGTGGTTGTGATGAATGAGAAATGTAGGAATACTTTTTGGCCAATTACATTTTGATTTATTTGAGGTAAGGAGAGTCTTCAAATCCAGTGAGAATTACTGGAAGTAACCGAGAATGGAAAGCAGTATTTTTTCCTACTGCCTGCAGAACATAATTAAAACTACCTTTCACTGCAGGTCTACACAGAAACCTGCTGTTGTGCTGAGGATACATGTAGTACCTGTTTTTCCTTTGTGGCCTGCAGTGAAGAGGGAGCATCTTGTTTGGAAGCTGCTTTTTTCATGGTTTTACCTATGACAGGGAAGTCGTCATACTTAGTTTCCTAGTGCAATAGAAATAAAATGGACCTGGTGTATCAGCAGTGTCAAGGTGGAGATGACTGGTGACTGGTTTCCATAGAGTCATCTTGTGTGTGGTATCTCTGGAACAGGCAGCCCTGTATTGTGTCAGATGAAGCTTTCTGTGCATAAATGAAGAACTGACAAATGAGTGCTGTAATGGTTTGAAAACAAACCAGTGAGAGACTCCAAGTCAGAAATACAATTTAATAAGAAAAAAAAAATAAAAGCAATAATACAAAGGAAAACCACAGACAGAGTCAGAATACAACCTGATACTCTGTAGTTAGGGTGGTGGTAGCAGTCCAGATGAAACAGTGGTCCCGTAGAAAAGATCTGGTAGCTCTTGTCCTCTGGAAATCCAGTGGGTAAGACCCCCTGTGCTGTACTGAACCCCAGTTTATATCCAGGTGGGAGCACTTGGCTCCTCCCCCTGGGTGGAGCATCTCACAATGGGTTGATATCAGTCTGTGAGTCATGCAGTGGGTCCTTGATGGTCCATTAAACAGAAATAGCTCCTGGGGGGAGCTCTGTGTGAGTCATGGGGCGAGGCATGGATGGGCCCATGAACAGGGAGGAGGACTCCTGCTGGGTGGGAAGGTGTTAACATCTCCCCTGACCTTGAACCTCTTTCCTTATCTGTTATAGCCTGGGGTGTGAGGTCTGTCCTGGGCAGCTGCTACCCATTATTTTCTTAACAGCCCATGAGCACTGACATAGAGAGTATAGAATACACAGTTTTGGTTCTACCCACATAAGGATACACGGGCCCCAGCCCCTGTAACCATGACAGGGCTCTCCTTCGGAGGTCAGGCGCCACAAGCCCCTCAGTGCTTGAGGCCTTTGGAGAGCGGCCTTAACAACACACTTTGAACCAGCGGCCAGGTGGTGGGACTGGGTTATGGTTTTAGGTCCCTTCTAACTGAAACAGTCTATTCTATTCTACCAGGCTTTTAACTAGCAAAGCATTTAAAACAAGGAGGTTGATATAAGGATCTGAAAATGTTCACAAGACTTGATTTGTATGTAGTATTTCACTATTCTTTCGCTGTTTATAAATAGCACAACCCTTTACAGCTATTCCTTCTGCATATTTGCATTATATATTATTACTTCTGTATTTCTATCGTGTATGTTATTCCAATAGGAGTAGCAAAAACTGCATGAATATAAATAACAAATTTATTTTCCCCCAGCTGGTGTTTTAATAGATATTTCTTCGTGAGGACAACAGTTTGCAGATATACGTTCCGAACGTTTTCCATAAATCCAGCCTTTCTTTCCTCTTACAACACACCTTTGTCACACATAGGGCACAGAGCAACTCTGCCTGAGTACCCAGAGACCACACCACTGCTTAAATCAGGCAAAGCTTGAATTACTGTGGCTGATCGCTGCGAGTCCAAATGTGTGTTCAGAAGAGGCATTAAAGATAATTTTTAAAAACGAGACAGAACAAAGGGAAGTGTTGATTTTAAGTGTATATTCCTTACATCATAAGGTCTGATGGGAAGAGTGAGGGAGTATTGCAAGCTAAGCACAGCTCTTCTTTACTCTGGGGTACATTAGAACAAATCTTTCATGTCAATTTGCATATCCTGTTTCCACTCTTGCAGCTGTCTCCTCTCTCCCTCAAACAGGACCAAGCTTTTCCTTATTTCCCAACTGTCTCTTGACTCTTAACTGGGGGGAGGGAAAAAAAAAAAAAGGGAACTTTTGCCCACAGCAGTGAGGGAAAATAATTTTCCTTATACAGCTTTCCTGTAAGTGGAAAAGTGGTTGGGTTATTTTATTACCTTCTTTTTGTTGTGGAGAAATGCATATTTTTCAAAATATTTAAACTGAATTGTTAACAAATTAGTTTCCTGTTTGGCATGACAAAACTGTTTATTATAACAGAATCTATTACCTCTGTTTTGACATTCTTTCGGTAAAATATTTTTTGCTCTACTTTGCTTAAGTGTTGCATGAAAATAATTTATTTTTTTTTTTAACTTTAATGATATCTCTTCTCTCAGTAATAAAGATAATGCTGAAGCATTGTTTTCTTTAACTTCCAAAATACAGCTAGGTGGTTTTATTGCTGTGTTAAGATTTGCTCCGTTTCCTCCAGTTACAAAGGGGTTCCCTCCTTCTGCTTGCTGTGTGGCCCAGCAGGTGTAGAAAATGTTCAGTGCTTTTTGTCTAGGAGGTAGAGAAGTGATTTAACTGGATTTGAGTTCCTTCCAACTGGATTTGAGTTCCTTCCAGGGCAAGCGTGGCAACAATCACACATTTTTAAGAGGTGGCAGCTTCTGTTTTCTCTAGCTTGTAGTGTCAGTTTAGATACATGGGGCAGCTTCTGTTGTACACAGCAAGGATTGTACAAATCAGTAAAAAACTTTTAAAGTGGGTGAAAAATACTTGGACATACGTATACGTTTTGTCTCATTCATTTCCTAGCAAATATTAAAATATCCATTTCTTTAAATCTGTACAAAGTCGTTCATTTGCTGTATCTAAGAGAGTATAGATTTTTTTTTTTGGTTAAAATAAATGCTTCAATTTTGAATCTAGCTATAGATTTTCAGACACACTGTGCCCAGCTTGCTAGCATGTTTTATCTACAACGGGGAAATGGGAGAGATTGCAAAGCTTAGTCTGCTCATGTTCACTCGGGTTCTTTTGAGAGAAAGATTAGATGATGAAGCATAACTTTTGAGCTTCCTTTTATACAATATGGCTTTCCTGAGTGTTTGATTATTTTTTTTTTTTCCCTCACTAGTCTTGTTCCATGCGTTCTGTCAGTTATAAACAGGCATTCTGTGGTTTCTCTTAGAGGACATTAGGGGATCAGATAATTTTCTTGCTTGAGGAGATTTGTCTGGAAGAACAGGCAAGGGAGCTGACTTTTGACAAGGATGCAGCTTACTTCTCCTACTCAGTTCTGTATATACTGCTTGGCTGTCCATCCTCCTCCACTGTACTCAAGACTTGGATAGAGAGTTTCATAGTCCTTTTTCTTCCTTTTGAAAACACTTTTCAAGAAATCACAGCAAGAAAATACATATGTGGATTTACGACAAAAATGAGAAAAGTAGTTGCTGGAAAAAAAAATGAATACAACTGTTTAGTAATTATCATATATATAGAATGGCCAGAGTAGTGGAAATTACAATGGATGTTTGGTTTTTAATTAATACAACAAATGAAGGGAAGAGGGAGACCCATGAGAATGCCACCTTTGCATCAGGTATAAAGGGGTGGCTGATGGAGGAAGTTCAACGGCTCTGGAAAGAGCAAATCAAATTTCCTTTTCCATGTGTATTTCATAAGAGATTTCATGAGTATTGAACTTTGGTGAAAAGATGAACCTCAGCCTCTTCAGTTTTTCCCTCTCACCAATATGTTTTGGATTGTAGGAAGTTTGGATTTTCTTCCCAGTATCTTTAAATTCTCCAGTTCTTTTTCCTCTTCCAATCTCAGTCTGAAGACACGACAGAAGAGAGTAGTGGTGTGTCTTCAAGAAAAGTACAGTGTTCTGAAATAGCACAGTTGTATTGAAAATAATACATGTTTCACACGATGAGTTAAAAATGGATGTGTGCATGGTGTTTGAGACACACACGCTAATATAATGAAATTGAAACTGCTAGTCAAGGTACACTAAAAATAATGAGTATTAGAAGATTTGCCAGTTCTATTATTTCAGAAGAAATTGTAGGGTAAGGTAGCATTGTTAAAGGTAAAATGATTATATGAATTAACACATAATGGGTAGATTTAGGATGTTCTTGATGCTTTGGTATTTTTTTTAAAATTTATTATTGTGGTCTTCCAGTATGATGTGTACTCCTTTCTCTGCATATTCAGGAAGATTCCTCTGTTTGCTGTGATTGACTTAACTTCATCTTTATATCTTATGATTAAAGAGTTAAGAAATTTCAAAGCCATGCACCAAAGACCCATTTTGATATACCACCTAATCCTTCTCTAGTGACCAAAACCTATGTCCTGGTTCTGTGTAAAAAGGGGTTCAGGGCAGGACCCACACAGAACAGAACTATGTACTCGCCTCTCCCCCCCTGAGAGAGAGAGACACTTTGGAAAAAAAATGAAGTATATTGTTTAACAAGGAACAGCAAACGACAAAGGGAGGTAAGGAAAATAATATATACAAAGATTAGGGGAAAAATACAAAAAGTAAAATATACAAAACCCTCAGAAATGGTTGCAGGGTCCCACGGAGTGAAAGGACAACCTCCCTCTCTGAGCTCCAAGGCAGGAGTGAAATTAGAACCCATTCCCTGCCTCTTATCAGAGTGTGTGTGGGAAGGGGAGGGAATACAATGGTTCACCCCCACCCGGGGTCCTCCCAGTTGCTGGAAGGTCACGGCCCCATTCCAAGCCTCAAACCACAACACCCTATGATGTGCATGCCATTTATATTTAGATATGATGATGGCATTTAATAACCTCTGTATCTTATATATGCTTCTGTAACATACCTGCTTTGAATTGATGGCTTAATAGGCAAAAACCTCTCCTGTTTCTTAAGACCCTAGCAGAAGTTTTGCCAATCTCTGCTACACAAAGCTGCAGATTTCCTGATGTGCTACTTCCTGACAGGCCTTAGAAGAGATCCAGCTTTCTGTGTCTAGAAGAATAATCAGGAATGCTATGGATTTGAGCTCTGTCCAGGTAGGATGTTGCTAGCTTAGTGGTTTGGTAGTTGTGGCCAAAACCAAATGTTTGCTTATTTATTTAATTCCCACCTTCCCTTTTAAACATGCCCCTAAAAACGCTTCACTATTAACTAAGCCATTTTTCAACTTTAAATTTTCTATTACAAATGGCTAATTTGAATCCATGTGCATGGTTCCTGACTCCTCCTCAATAAAAAGAGGCAGAGTAAAGGTACCAAAACTTTCTTCCAGGTCCCTTTCTGTCATTCCTGCATCCAGTAGAGTTGCTTTGGTGATTTTAATCTGTGACAAGAACTTAGAATTAGGGTCTTGGTGTGTTCCTGGTCAAGCCTGTTAGACAGCTTATAAAATCAGCCCATTTACTTGTCCAAAAAAGCTGAGTAGAGAAGTGCAAGAGACATAAAGAAACTGACCTTAAACAAGTGGAAAGTAAGGCAGTATAGCAATGTGAAATTACTGGTTTTGTTCCTCTTCCTTCTTATGCATTTCTTCTTAGTGATAAATGCCTTTTCCCAAAAGAGATTATTTCAACATACCTTTTTTTATTGTTGAAATTTTTTTGCTGTCAGGCAGTAATTCCCACAACTTTGTGCTTTTGGATGGTAAAAACACCTTGCTCTGATTAACCCCTCTGTTTTAGTCTCACCTGTTTCTTTACTGATAAGAAAAGTTAAGTGGGGAAGAAGGAATTTATGAGTGTGCTTATTGCTCACTTGTAGATCTGTGAAGTCCTGGAGAGTCAGAGGAAAGATATATTTTAATTTATTTGTACAGTGTGTATGTCTTTGCTAAACTCTGGGTTCTGGTCCATAGATGGTTTTCTTTGTAGCAATACCAACAAAAATGCAGAGTCTCCATTTCCCCTGCCACCTGCCTGCACCATCTTGCCCAGGCAGGCTCTTAATTCTCAGGGAATCATTTGGGTGGCCATGGGCTAGATGAAGTAGTGAATCTGAGGGAAAAACAAGTTCTTGGCCTCCCAGCTCATGAGGACACTGATGGTGCTTTCCCAGCAGCCACAGGCACTCTGGTACTAGCAGGGTACCTGATTGGAAAGGCACCAGAAACACTTAAATGAGGAAAAAGGGGAGATTCTGATACTGTCTCTACTGCTGTTCTGGAAAGCCCACATCTGCTGTGTTGCTGGATAATTTTGAATACTTACCTGAAAAAAAAAAAGGAAAAAATCTGTGGGACATGTATTTTCAAAAGTGGTAGTTTAGGATTTCAAGGCAGACAGCCAATACCAAGCTGTAGTCTGTACACAGTCAAAGTCAAATGTAGAACTGCCCTGTTTTCTAATGGAGCAAGATTTCAGCCCTGACTTCAGTGCTGTTAGGCCTGCAGCTGCCAAGAAAGAATCAGAAGCCCTGAAGAGATTGCCACCAGGAGTGAATGAGTTGAGCTCAGTGGGACTGAACACTGGCAGAGCTTGCCTGGCTTGTGTAGTCCCCCTCCTTGAAGTGATGCAGAAGCTGCCTAGATGCTGTCCTGGTCAGGCTGCTCTAGGTGGCCCTGCTTCAGCAGGGGATTGGACAAGAGGACTTCCAGAGGTCCTTTCAACCTCAACCATTCTGTAGTTCTCTAATCATCTTTAATCGTCTGTCCTCAGCTTGTGGCCACAGTTGCACATCAAACAGGCTCCTGTCCTCTTCTCACATATCTCAGAAGCAAGGGGACCACTGGCTAGTGTAAAATTTTTCACTGCTTATCTGTAGTCTGGGGTTTAAAATTTGCAACTGTGATTCCCTACGATGTGCAACCAGTTCATCCTCTTCAGTTTTTCAGTGTGGTTGAAAATATTTTCATCCTTTTTTTCTCCCCATTATTTTCTACTGTTACGTTGGATAATAATGGCTTGGTTTAAACTGTGTGACCTTCATTTTTAGGGAACTGTCCTTCACTGTAGAAAACAGACACACAATAGTATGATAAAACTACATTGTCCAGGTTGATGTTTTGGCTCTGTCTGGTTTCTGTATTAGCTGACGTATCAGTGGGGAGAGACAGAGAGCAGAGAAATTCACCTTGTTTCTTAGTGTAACTGCATTGAAAAAGCACTACTGATTTATGCTCTGTGTATTCGGATAGATTTTTCAGCTTCCAGTATTCAGATGAATTTTCAGCACTTTGGGAAGAGAGTGAAATAGGGTTATTTGTCTCTGAAGTGTACTGCAGGATTGATTCATTTTATTAGCTTTTTCCAGAATTTGGAATTGGTTTCTTTTCTTTCTCAAACATACATATACGATGGTCACGTTTCACAGACTCATCTAGTAAGTTTAAAATTTAAAGGTTGCTATATAATTAAAGCTAGAAGTGGATTAGCTGGTTATTCCTTCTCTCTCTTCAATAATGGAATTGATTTCTACTGGAGTTAGATTTTTTTCAGTGTGACCCAGTGTAATGCCACATAATGACATGGCACCAGTAAGCACAGAAACAGGAAGATGGCACCTTGAAGATGGGAAGCAGGAAGAACAAGTCAGTGGTGGAGGAAGGTTCATGGGGACTAGCTGCAACAGTCTGCTTGTGCTTTTCTAGCTGCAGTTTTCATTATTAAGCTGGAAAGCACAAATGAAAAGAATACCTGGGAACCCATAAAGCTTTCAGCCTGTCACTGTTGGTGCACGCCTGTCTTTTATTCTCCCAAATACAGTGTTCCTGCATATGTCACTGCATCTCCAGCTCAGTGCTTCACTCTTCTTTCAGACCTTCATCTGCTGCAGCTGGACTCAAAGTGGCTGCTGATCAGTGTGTTTGTTGACTTGGCACAAGGCAAGATCTCCTGGCTTCCACTGAGATCTCAACTGAGCTTCCAGCTGCTGATCTGCTTAGTGGCCACTGATGTCTGATAGTTAATAAGCATTTTCTGCTAATCAGCTCCTGTGAAATGCAGCTAGGGCCTGGTAGAGCAGTGGCTGTGTAACGTGTGGAGGCGTGGGCACTGTAGTTCCCAGCAGCTGATCAGAGGTCTTGGAGATAACTGGTTTTCTGCTGGGAGGGGACAGAGGTAAGGCTAGTTAGTTGCCTGATGGTAACTGTGGTTTGAAACACTGATTATCTGTGGTTACTGATGGTGACCTTCTAGTTCCAGCATCATAGGAGCATCAGTGGTGTGATCTGGAGCTAGGAGTAAGAGAACTTCGTGATTTAAAAGATGCTGAGTGAGCTGTAAAAAATGAACTTGATCAAATGCTGTGAATACCAGACACTGGGTAGTTTATGCTTACCTACCAGCTTTTGCCTGACAGGAAAGGGAACAGAGACACCACTCTGGTATAGCTCTCTGCTCCCCCTTTCACACCATTTCTGTCTTCACCTTCAGAAACTCCCAGGCTGTCTCTGAGCTACCCGGAGAGGTGAGCAGGTCCAGTGCTCTCCTGCTGGGCAAAGAAGTGGCAGCCTTTCTGGGCTGTCACTCTGGGCTCTCTTGTATGGAGAAGGGAGGCACACCCAGCAAGTGCTCACCTATGATTCTGTGATCTACCCAGTGTGGCACAGTGTATCTGGTGGTGTGACCACGTGCTGTTTGAGCTTACCATTACTGGTTGAGCTGAGATGAAGGGCTGGACAGCAAAGAGATGAAAATTATTTCCAGCATAGCATTTCAGTTTTGGTCTCCTGTGGCAAGGTTTAACGACGTTACCTTTCACAACTCTGGCAGACAAGTTGTGCACTAGCCCAAGCATTGCTGTCAGAAATGCTCTGTATTAGCACCGTGGCTGGAAGGATGTGTTTCTCTCAAAGCTAGCAACTGGTAAGAGATTCGGAGGAGTAATTGAGGCTGTTGCCAGCGCTTTGCTCCGCAGATGCCCTTTTGCAAAACTGCAAATCCTAACCAGCCCAAAGGCGCTCTGCGTGGTGTGATTAGCTTCGTTTGAGTCAAACAGTTTGACATGCATTGAGTATTATGTGAGGTTGATGGTCTGTGTTCCTGTCCTTCAGCTCAGAGCTTGGAATTTGCCTTTGCCACAAGCACGCGTGGTTTGTTTTCAAGCGCGCTGCGGGTGAATATTTTATTAGGTGGCTGTAGCCAAATGCTGCAGGATGGCCTTTGATACGTGTGGTAGCTGGGCAGCTTTAGCTGGGTTGGCAGAGCCCTCTGGTGGGAGCCTAGCCTGTGCCAGCAGCAGCCTGTCCTGCGGGCAGTGCCACCCCCTGCTCCCACATGCTGTCAGCCACCAGCTGCTTGCTCCAGTGGCCAAGGGCTTCCCTTTCATCCCTTTCCCAGCCAGGAGAGCAGAGCCCTCGGCCTTTTTTTAGTAAACAGTATGGTGTTCTGTAAGCACCTGTATAACTAGGTGTCTCTTCTTTGCAAAATAGCTTATATAGTTAATAGTTTAATAGTTAGCTGATTAGAAGGTATTTTCTTAATCGATAAGCACAGCCTGGGAGAGCTGTCACAAAGTTCAAGAATTGCTTGCATGAATTTTAATAGGATCTGTAAATATATATATATATTTTTAAGAACCTTTTAATAAATGTAACTGATTTACTTGGGCATCCAGTGGGACATTCCTAAATAGAGAGCCACAGTCTTCCACTTCTGTTAGTCAGTAACGCTTTTGCTAACCAAGGTGCTTGAGGAAAGAACTTTCGTGGCTTAAAAGTATCAACATACTGAGCAGTCAGGAAAAATGTTATTACACTTGTCTAACCTAATAGTATTCAAAAGCCTGGTTGGGACTGCTAGATGCAGTGCCAAAACAGAATGTGCAAACAGGTCTTTTAATCTGATTAGGTCCCTAAAGTGTTGATACGATACAGGCCAATAACTCTCCTGCAGAAAACCCAGCTGTTTGGGGTTGTTGCACAAGTAGTGCAGTAGTAATAAAGCATTTTTTTTTCCTCCTCACACGCTGGCCAGAGCTTTTCACTCACCATTGATACTGGTGGACAGGAACCTTCTCTGAAGTTGGAGAGCGGCAGCAAGACAAAGGCTGTCGTATTTTTGTGTTATTTTACTTGTTTCCTGCTCAGATTTTCATTAAGATGACAGACATATACATTCTTCCAAAGTCTAAATTAACCTCCATAGCCTATATGTGAAATGCCATTTTCAGTTCTTTACCTTTGAACTCATCTGCTCTATTGCTGGGATTCAGCAACGCGAAACTGTTCTGTTAAGAGATCCCTCCTTCAAGAGGCAATTGCATGGTGAAACTCCTTGCTGCAGGTTGTTGTGAATTCCCAAAGCTGAGTATGTTTCAGAAAGCAATTAAACACCCTTGTGGAAGGAAAATTCTCCATTCTGATGAGATGCAGGCAGTGCCATTGTCTGATACTGCCTGAATTCCTCAGCTTCAGCCAAGAGGATGGGCTGGGAGGTGTATGGGTGTTTGTACTTGCCCCTCTTCCTCCTTACCCTTGGGTGAAGGCAGGATGCTGAACTAAACAGGGCTCCCCGAGGCCCTGAAGAGGGTTAGTTTTGTTGGTTCTTGTCCCCCTCTGCTGAAAACGGGGGGGGGAACTGTGTCTCAGGGAGCACCAAGCTGTTTCCAATGGGTGAGGACTCTAACCCTCCTCCCACAACCTAGAGAGGTTTTTTGTTGAGGGATGTTGTTTCCAGAGGAGCCTTCCAGTTCACCAGCAGTCTGATCTGGCATTTCCCATGGACCAGTGGCCTTCCTCACCTGCAGTGAGGGTTTCTCTGGAGCCTTATTACAAAGTAAATAGGAGGCAGCTTGAAGGCTTTTTCTTGCAGGACAGCTTCATATTAATGTTTTTCTTGTAGCATTGTGGTTAGAGGCTTTAATTCTCTGGAAGGTGGTATACAGTGTGTTTTCTGCTGTGTGACTTTATAAAGCTGCTAAAAATCTATTTTTTCTAATTTCTGAATTGAAATTCCCTTAAATTTTTATTGCACAATGTCATCGTGATTCAGCTCTGTAGAATACCATCTTCCTTCCACGGGGTCATCTTGTTCTCTGCTCTTTTTAAAGATATTCATGTGCAATTTTAATCTGGTGTTGCAACGAGCTTCCTGAGTTGCTGACTGTAACTCAGAATTTCCAGTGTAAATGTTGCTTTAACATTACCTGTGGTCCTCTCTAATCTCAGAGTCCTGTAACAAAACCTCGGGGAGAGTTCACGCTCTTTTGTCTGGGCTTTTTATTTCGATGCGTGTTTTCTTGGGAGGTGGCAGATGATGGAATATTTCAAATTTTTGATACAACCACAGCTCTTCTGAAGAACTTGGTGAAGTCCAGCATTACCCTCCAACAGGCAGGCGAGAGCTTTGGAGGGCTGCAGTTCCTACCTTTTAAAAAGCCGCACCGCCTGGCTTTTGTCTGGGAATTTATTATGCTTCCCAAGTCTAATGTGACATGCTGAATAGGGCAGGGGGTGGGGACGTTGTCTTCAGCTGACACGCTGTTATCAGTGGGACTGTGTTTCTGGACACAAGGTTTTGCAGCCATTGGTCGTGGGAAGCAAGCCTCTCCATCTGAGGATTGGACAAGGAGATGCGTCAGTTCGCTGCCCGTCTCCAAGGTACTGGTGATGCTGCCTCCACAAGCTGGCTAACGTCACAGCTCCATCACCCAGCGGGGTGTGGGCTTTTTTTTCTCCTCTTCTCTGTTTTAATTCTGTATTTGCTTCCTACTGCATTTCTTAATCTATCTTCTGCCAAATGCTAACAGCATGATATTTTGCAATCATTTAGGTGAATACAAGAAGGACGAACTCCTGGAAGCTGCTAGGTGAGTGCTGCTTAGAATATAAAGCATATTTTGGGGGTGGAAGCGGGAGAGGAAAAGGGCTTTTTAAAACAGTGATGTTTTGTCATTGCCTTTCCATGAAATGATGCAAACAAGCCACTTCATTAGCATAAATCTCTTTGGACTTTACAGTCTGGTAGAAACAGAAAAGCCTGTTTATGTAATTGAAATCCCCCCTATGGTGGTTATAAGGTTAATATTGAGTTTTTGATTTAAGCTGCTTAAATCCTCTCTATCGTTTTGTGACTGTGCTTTTTATGGGCAATTTAAATTTTGGATATTTTAAAAAATATTTGTGTTTTTACTGCTACTTTAGGATATATTTTCAAAATAGGCTTTATCAGAACAGAGCATAAGAATACCTATATAGAAAAGGAGTAAAGTTCAGTCTTATATTCCAAGGATGCTTTTATCCTTCCTTCTGACAGCACAAGACCATTTTATATAGACTGTTTACCCTTCTAAAAAAAATTCTGGATGTTCATTTGTGGTTGTTTCAGATGTTATGGGCCATATACTATGAAAATGTGTTTAATTCAGAAGATTTAATTCAGCAAATGGCTTTCAGAGGATCTGTAAAATTAGATACAGGAAATATCAGATGAGGTTGATGAGAAAAATTGAAGTGGTTTTACGTGATCTTTTGTAACACACATAACTGCAAATTTAATATTCTTTTCTTTATTTACCCTTGGTTTTGAATCATTCAGGAGATCCTTTAGCTGTCTGACATTCTCCCTGGCAGAGTACAAATTTCAATATACTATACTTTGATATCCGGCTCCTTAGCGAATGTTTTGCAAAGAGCTCTGCCTTTTTTTCCCCCCTTTCCATAATCGTCTCCTCTCCATTGACAGGAGTGGTAATGAAGAAAAACTGATGGCTTTATTGACTCCTTTAAATGTGAACTGCCATGCAAGTGATGGGCGTAAGGTAAGTTAATACCTGCTTTGTATTTCTGTTATTCAAGAAAGGCCAATTTATCCATACTGAGAAGCGTAGACGTATAAACCAAGAGAGGGTGTGGGGGGCAGAACCTATGATATTTTTTTCACCCTAAAATTAAATGCTCTTGTACTTGATGCTGGCAGTTGTGACAGATCGGTGCGTGTGGATTTTGTGTGTGTCTTTTAAATGTCAGACACTGACATACATATAAAGTGAAACCCTAAGACTTTTTTATAAGAAAACCAAAATGTACCATTACAGATGACTAAAGTAACTCAGGGAGGAAAGTTACTTGTATTTGAACATTGTCTGGGTGAAGTGATTGGCAATCAACATGGCTCCTAATGCCTTGCCACGTAGACTGACACTGTATTGATATGCTTAACACCTTCTGCATTTTCTTAAATTTGACATTATTGTTTTGACTTTCTCTGGCAGGGATGTTTGAATGAGTTAAATTAAGAATTAGGCTGAAACTGGAGGAGGGAAGAACATACGGAGTGAGAAGTAGATCCGATGATTCTTGATATTTTAAACATCAAGATGTTGGTCTGTCTAGACTGTTGGATTTTCAAATGTTGGTTATTTTTATTTTTTTACTGTGTACCAGAATGTTCTTAATCTGCATCTCCTAAAAACGTCTCTGGCGTGTTACGGTACATCTCACTCCTGGAGAGAAAAGCATAGGAGTGTTTTCCTTTATAATTCATTTCTGATGGATTGTGTTGGAGCATAGTATAAACCTCTGTCTGTTCTGGAGATGTTGTAGAACAGCCCAGTTCCACTGAAATCAATCAACATAGGCCAGTTTACGCTGCCTTTTCATTAAAAGACGTGTTGTTCCTAATTACAGAAAAATGAAGCTCTGTTGTGAGAACATTCCTATTTTTAATAAGCATTTTAAAATGTTTTCTCAATTGCAATGCCTATGATACCTTCTCTGTGAACAAAAACCCAGCCAGCTTTTTACTTGTTTACATTTATCACTGATTTAAAGTTTATGCCTTTTACAGGCTTTCAGAACATTTCATTTCATGATCTGAGGACAGACAAATGAACAAAGATTTTATTGAGTTCAGCTGTGTTGGATCTGATTAAATACTCCCCATGTTTTAAGATTAAACAATGCCCATAGTTCTTAATTTCTCTTTTCTTTTTTTAAGACTTTACCATTCAAATTGTATTTGGGTATTAATAGTGCACTATATTGTTGTAATTAAGCATGGTTGGATACAGCAATGCATTGCTGAGTAATTGAGTCCCCATCATTACCAGTTTAAGCACAGAGTTGTGATTTCTGTCAGTATAGGGTGGAATAAGCCCTTGTAGGTATGTTATCTAGAATATTTATCACTCAAAAATAAAAACTTTAAAAATTCATTTTAAGCTGGCAGAAAATATTGTGTTATAGCAGCCTCTGGACTAGTTTGAAAATTTATACCCAAAGCTCAGAATGCATATTGCAGTTAAAGCTAATCCCTGTGGGCACTTGGGTGATTTGTTTGTGTGTTTGGTTTTTGGTAAAGGCACTGGTTAATAAAACTCCTTTTAAGATGGCTTGTCATTGATATTAATTAGCTTTTTTTTTATTTATTTTTTCCCCTACCATAAGTATACAGACTGTTTAAGGCAAAGTAATTCTCTGTAGCAAGTGTGCTATATAACTCTTCAGTAACTCATTTGTAAGGCGAGGCTTTCAGGTCGTGTACTGGCGCAGGATCACTTGGAGTTGAATCATTCTAGGCTGTGCTGCAAATCAAGTGAACTGTTGGGCTTACAGCACAGCATTCTTGTAAATGAAAGTCTCCACTGGTGCAGCTGCCTCCAGTTGACTTGTGATGATTTACACTAGCTGAGTATTTGTTGATTTTCTAAATTTTTTTTATATCCTCGATGCTTTTTGTAGCTATTTTTTTCAGATCCCTTGAGTTTTCAAGGCTCAAACTTAACCACAGTGTAAGGCCACAGACTTAATGCAGCTGTCAGGGCCAGGAAGTGCAGACTCTGCAGAGTGGCCTAAGATGCTCAGCATCACCCTTACTCTGCAGTGCAGACACATCCACAAACACTTGTGTACACGTTTCTCCAGTTTATGTATTGCTCGGATTTGAAAGCTTCTGAGATGTCCAGCAGTACTCTGATTTAAAAAAAATAAATTAGCTTTGTAGGTAAGGAATTTAGGTTGAGTCCCAGTACTGAACAGGTGATATTTTTTTTCTGGATAGCAGTTGGTGGTAGTGTTCTGTTCATACTTTGGGGTGTGACTTCCAGAATTTGCCATCTAACACCAATTGCACTAGAACTGGATAGCAGAACAGTCAGGATATTGTTCATCACAGTATTGCTTATTTCATTGCTGTCTGCAGTTTACCTTTTTCATTTGTGTTGCTTTTTGGGTTTGTTGTTTGGGTTTTTTTTTCCTCTTGACATCTCTTCTGTGTCCCATACTAACATCTGGAGTTCATGGATTTCCCAAACATCTCATCTGCTGTGAGATTGTACTTCATAGGACAGATAAAAGGGGTAGAAAGCTGTGACAGTAGCTTGCTGGTTTGAAACCAGCTCAGGTTGCAGATATTACTGCATTATATGTGCTGTTGGCCACTGTTTGGAAAAGTATTGATAGCCAGAGTGATTCCTACTGGTCAGGAGTCCATGCTAGCACAGTTCTAGCTGGTGCTGGTAACCATTGCTCCCTCTGTTCATTAAGCAGAGAGGTCAAAGACTGAGTAGGAATGAAAACTGAATTTGCTTCTTCCCCTCCAAGTCACAGTTTAGCTAGATCATGGGCATTGTGGAAGTGCTCATGCTACTGAGGCTCTTGGCTGTTGCCTGAAGAAGGAATTCATTTTCTATTGCTACTCTTGCAGTTATTTTCTGCTGTGAAAAATGGGAGTGTGTGCAGAAGACAGAACAATTTTATACATCAGCTAAAGCATTCCTACTATGAAGGGTCTAGGTAATTTATGGAATTTTGTTTTGCTAACAAAGCATAATAATAATAATATCCTGGAGAAGCAACTATTTAATTGAGCTAAGTAATGACCAATTTTTACGTAAGTATTTTCTTATGTGCCTTTTGAATATGTATGAGGGCACAAATAACAGTGCACAAGTATTGAGCTAAACAGTACAGTGTATGCAAATGAGTGTTATGCAAGGGTAAAATTTCACAAGAAATGTTTTTGTTGGTTTTTTTTTTTCTTGAAACTGTCCTATTTCCTTGCTTTTTAAGAAGCAATGCCTGAGCTGAAATATACATTTCATGCCAATAAGTCTTGCTTTGATTTTTATTTTTAACAGGACACTGACAAATCACAGAATTGTTAGGGTGGGGTGTCGTATGTGACGTGAAATTTGGGTGTTACATCACTTCTGTTTAGATTACTTCACAAACTATTTGCCCTGTCAAAACAACACTTTGGACAAAAGGCACAGCATCTGCATATGACCATTGGGTCTGAAATTTTACCATGTCATATGTAACGTGAAATTTGGGTGTTACGTCACTTCTGTTTAGATTACTTCACTATTTGCCCTGTCAAAACAACACTTGGACAAAAGGCACAGCATCTGCTTATTACCATTGGGTCTGAAATTTTACCATGTCCAGCCTCTGAGCTCTGCCAAACTGTTTGGTCTGTAGATAATCTATAGAAGTAATGATACCTAGAAGTTAACAGAGGGTATTGACCTTTCACACTGTTAAAAAGCCTTGCCATATATTTGTGTCATATCTATGTAAAAATATGTAGGCTCCAGAGACTTGCTTTACAGCCCCTATTACTTTCCCTGAAATATTTTTTTTTTTTCCATCTGGAAGTGCCTCTTTCAAGACTCAGTTGTGGGTTAATTTAAAAAAAAAAAAGTAAAAATAAAAAATGGACTATTTTAAAACAGCAGTTTCCTGTCTGCTCCTGGAAGCTAAAACTGCATTTTGTCATGGGAGCTGGATTTCTAACTTGTGTTACAATAGCTACAGTTTACCTAATCCAGTAGTTAGTGGCAAGAGACAGGCTTAAAATATAACGTATCTTGGTTGCAGGTTGAGTTGAAGCCATCTCTTAGCACTCTCATTTCCTTTAGAAAGCTGTTGTGGACACTTGAAAGGTGTTTCTGGAAGAAATTGATGTTGCTTCCATTTTTAAAACATGAAAGTGTCTGAGCTAATAAGGAAGCATTGGCTTTAGCAATTCAGATGAGAACTCTTCTCTACAAGGCAGACGTCCCACATCACTTCTTGACAGCTTTCCAAAGGGAACTGCATCCAGCTGATATGGTAGCTATTAGCAATGGGAGGTTGGATTTTTGATTTGAAGGTGGACTTTTGCTGGCATACAATATCCTGCTCCTGTACTGCATTACAACATGCTCAGATCATGCTGACACTAAAATACTCCAGTGTTGGTTGAATGAAAGCAACTGGGGGCAGCCTCTTCTCAGTGGTGCCCAGCAACAGGACAAGAGGAAACAGGCACAAACTGGAAGTTCCACCTCAACATCAGGTAAAACTTCTTTCCTGTGAGGGTGATGGAGCACTGGAACAGGCTGCCCAGAGAGGTTGTGGAGTGTCCTACTCTGGGGACTTTAAAAACCCACCTGGATGCCTTCCTCTAACCTGCCCTAAGTGAACCTGTTTTGGCAGAGCAGTTGGACTACATGATCTCTGGAGGTCCCTTCCAGCCACTATCATTCTTTGATGCTGTGAAAACCTTCTCTTCATGTAAGGGAACCCAACTGCTCCAGTCAGAAGTTACTCAAAAAAACCCAGCTTATTCTGTTCCTTTTCTCAAGGTTCATGTTTAAACTACAGCAAATTTCTGGGATTATGAGCTCTTTGGAGCACAGAACAACTACTTTTCTGCAAAGTAAAATGCACACTTTGTATTTTTGAAGTATAGTTTCCATTGATCTGTTGCAGCTGCATTTTGTGTTTACATTTTGTATGAACGGTATGAAATACAGAATAGCATGGTGTTACCTGTGAGCAGCTTGGTCTCACCCAGCTTCTTCTGTTCCTTTTCTCAAGGCTCATCTCTTTCAAAGTACAGCAAATTTCTGGGATTATGAGCTCTTTGGAGCACAGAACAACTACTTTTCTGCAAAATAAAATGCATGCTTTGTATTTTTGAAGTATAGTTTCCATTGATCTGTTGCAGCTGCATTTTGTGTTTACATTTTGTATGAACGGTATGAAATACAGAATAGCATGGTGTTACCTGTGAGCAGCTTGGTCTCTGATATTTGTTCAGTGTGAGGCAGGAATTAGTACAGGAAGGCAGCACAGAATGCAGTTCTTCCACAGAGACATTCTTTTTCTTCTTGCACCTTCCCTCCCTGCCTCATTCCTTAGAAACGATTGTTGCAGAAATTTCTGCAACAGGGGAACCAAAGAGCCTGCAAACAATGCACCTTCACTCTTGCCCAGCATGGGACAATCCAACACTGTTGATGAGGCATTGATCCCATGGGAAAAAAACAGGCATTTATTTATTAAAAGGCCATTTGTAGCATGCATGTCGTCCTGCCTCTTTTTATTTCACTGTAATCTTCCAGCATTCAGTCCTTAACAGCTCCCAGTTCCAGTCCTTAATACTTTGTAATATGCCTCTCCAGCACCTTTCCTGTTAGGCCTTTCCAAGCCAGAGGTGGACAACCCTGGATCCAGAATACCAGGAGCAGGTCTTTGCATCAAACCCTGAGTCACAGGAGACGTGCTCCCCTCTTGGCTTTGGCTGAGGCTGTTTCTTAAGCCCAGTCCTTCCTGCCATACAAATGTTCATTTTTCTTGTGCATGGCATCATCCAGGTTCGTGGATGCAGGAGGCAGATGTAAGAAATCTAACTCTGAGAAGGTCTGCAGTGTGGTGCTGAGTGCCAGCATCCTTGACCTGAAGCACCTGCTGCATGAGATCTTGCATGTGTGCACTTGGCAGAGAGGGTGGAGTGCCCCTCAGCTCCTGCTGTGGGACATCCTGATGCCATGTTCTGTTGGGTGAGGTCACAGGTTCTTTCTCCTGCTTCCCCTGCTTCTTTCTCTCTATTGAAAGATCAGCCTTGATCAGCCTGTAAACAAAGGGCTGATAAATAGAAACTGATCAGGTGAGTTATTTCTCCTCGTACCAGAGAGTCTCCAATTTGCTGCTGGTAAGTGGATTTGCAGCCCCTGTTCCAGAGTTGTGGTTGTTCTCAACCATTTTAATGAAAAATCCTGCAGTTCAAAAGAAAATTGGTATGCCTTCCAATTTCTGAGTCTGTCTGGAACAATCGATCCATGTTTTCACAAGGTTTTTCCTCACAGTTACTAAACCTACAGACTTCAGCAGAGTTTTAGATTCGCTGGTAATCATCTTGGCTCTAGGAGCTGGGGGTTGAAGAAAAATGGCACACATTCCAAGACTTGTGAACAAATTGTGTGCTGGTGATGCTATAAACCTTTACAATTGTGCACATTTTTCTTTTGCTATAGTAATAAAAATGAAAACAATTACCACATAAACCTCTAGCTCTGTTCTATAAATTTATGGCGTACAGATTAAGTTCAGTTGAGTATGCAACATCTTTTGGAAGAAGCTGTCACATATAATAAAAACTGTTTAAATGCTGTGAAAATGCACACTTCTCTGCAGACAAAAGCTGTGTATTTGAGCAAAAGACTTGCACAGACACCTGATGCAAGGCATTTTTGTCACACCCAAGGATATGTCTGAATCTCTCTGTGTCCTCTACACATGTGTATGTTTTTGTCACAGGTCATATATTATTTACTGTCACAATTTACATTTTTATCTTCCACAAAATTTTATGAGCTTTTCCTGCTGGTATGTTGTTTGTGTTGTTCATACATACATCAGAAGTTTCTAGTCTCAAGACCCATCTACACCAAAAAATAACTTGTGCAGAGGAGAAGAGCAAAGGAATCATATACTGAAACCAGATCAACAGCTGACTCTGTGTATTTTTGGTTCAGAGTGAGTTCTTTCTCCTTGATTAGTCTGAATATATTTTAAGGTTTTTATTTTATTAAAGGTCTTAAAAATATAATTTTATTTTTGGGGAAAAAATGGTGGCTCTACATGGAGTAAATCCAAAACAATTATTCCAGAATAACTGGGTAGACAAGCCCTTCCTGAATCTGCTCATTTGCTGCCTGCTAGCATAAAATATCAGTCTGGTTTTGATGAAGTACTGTAAACCCACTTTTGCAGGAAACATGCAGATTTTGGGCTCTTCCTTTTTGGTCGTGTAAAGATAAGCCAGAAGTTTCATGATGTGTGAGTACAGCTTTTTGGAACTGCAGTTATTGAAATTAGCAGTAACAAAGCACTCTGTTAGTTAACGTTTGCTAGCATAAAGTTGGTTGTGAATGATGTTGTCACTGGTTGTGACTGAACACTGTAATCTTTGTTGAAACTGGTCTTGGATGTACTCTGTGAAATGCATATGTATCAAAGGTATGTTTAGGGCTGTGAGTGTGTATATTGAGATATGTATAAATTTAAAAGTATGTTTGTATAGATATATTTATATTTTCTCACATATATTCATATACACTTATATATATACACCTAGCTCTGTGTACTTACATACGTCTGTGTGTATAACTCAAAGATACAGGTAGGTAATGTGCCTGCCTAGGGGAAGATAGGAGTATACATATTTATATTTACTCATATATATTCATATACTCTTATATATATACCTAGCTCTGAGTACTTACATATGTCTGTGTGTATAGCTCAAAGATACAGGTAGGTAATGTGCCTTTATATTTTCTCACATATATTCATATACACTTATATATATACACCTAGCTCTGTGTACTTACATACGTCTGTGTGTATAACTCAAAGATACAGGTAGGTAATGTGCCTGCCTAGGGGAAGATAGGAGCCAGCACTCCCCTGTTTCTGCAAGCTGAATTTCTGGGGATTGAGGGAGGATGAAGGGCACCTCTCTTTCTCTTTAAAATAAGAATGTTATTCTGAGAGCCTACAGTTCTAAAAATTTGAGGGTTAAGATTCTCAATTCCTATATTCAATGCCTGCTGCATTCTACAAGTGCTACAGTTATTTGTGCTTCTTCTGCAGCCTCACCAGTGACCCATATTTGGTATGGGCATGTATATATGTCGTGGGACAACTTGTCATCAGATGCCAGCTGCTCCATGACAGCTGACCTGTATATGCTGTTATCCCACCTGGGATATGAAGTCAGTCAGAGTACCTGAATAAACCAAGTGAAAAAGGGCAGCTGGGGTTGGACTGTGAGTTGATCTTAAGAGCTCACTTCCAACATGTTACTCTGTGATACCTTAGTGCCTCACAGGAATATATTTGTATGGTCCATTCCCCCAGCTTGGATGTGAATGAAGTACTTCACACAGTTGGAGCCTATCCCTGTGGATGCTCTAATCAGGAGGACTGAAGGAGGGAAGATGATGGACTGAAGTCCTCCTCAGCATCTCCTCCCCTAGTGAATATGTGCCTCAGGGGTGAAAAGAAGTGCTCTGAAGCAGATGCAAATGGTTTTGTACTCTTTTCCCTTACAGCTACACTTCTTCCTAAGCGAGTTAAATATTTTTAAATGCAAGTCTGCATGCAAAATGAAGGGTTCTTCCTGGGTTTGGGTAATGGAGCACTGTGAAGAAGGTGACATTTCCAACATTATGAAAAGGTTACAAAGCAAATACCGTCATGTTTGTGAAACACCCAATGCAGTACACATGAGAAGAACGATCTAAAAATGGCCACAAGTGTATTTTGCCATTAAAAAAACATTTTTTCTGTTTAAAAAGGTAGTTCATAGGGTTCATGCATGGCAGAAATAGCTACAGGTGATGTTCTTGTGCTGTGATCCCATCTTATTTTATCAGCCAGGCATGGTCAAAGTGGATAACACAAGATCTCTCCCTTGACTTTGTTCAGTATAGATGACTTTAATTTCTGTCACTGGTGTCACTTTAAGACCCTGTATAGGCAATGATTATATTTTTTGAATAAAATGCAAAACTAATCTACCTGATCTCAGCTTCTGTTATGAGTTCTTAAATATTTTCCCCAAAATGTGCACCTGAAGGACCGGAGAGAAATCGTTCACTCTGTAGTTGTTCTCTCTATATTGTTCTCTAAAAATCAGGAAATCTCATTTGTTAGGTCTTAATCAATGTGCTCTTCAGGAAACTTTCAAATGTTTTAAAGATGCTTGATACCTAAACTTTCCCTTTGATGATCAGCTTCAGAAAACTCAAAATTTTTGAAGGTGGAACTTGCCTTAACACTATTTGACTCTTCCCAAGCAGATGTTTATCCAGGTGTCCACTAATGCTAGCTGTTATTATACTGTATTTTTCCTGATACAAACACCAAGATTACAGGCCTGTAATTCCCCAAAACATGTTTTAATGATTGGCTTGCAACTTTCAGGTCTTCATGTACCAAGATAATCTCAAGTGGAGGTTGCATACCACTAGTAATTCACTCCTTTCATTTGCAGGTACTCTGCTGGGTCAATGCAGTGCTGTCCTGACATTTTTTTGCTATTCTTTTTAATTATGGGTATCAGTACCTCTTCTATGCTTAGTTTTTTTTAGACAGATCCTTTGCTAAGCTTCACCATGCTCTCAAATATGCATATGCTCACTTGCCAGTGTCCTGGTATGAGAATTAGTTGTTTCTTTGAAGATCTATACCATACAAAGAGTTTCTTTAGTTCCTCCACAATGCGTTCCCACCTGCAAGAGCTCCATTTCTTGCCCTAGCATCACCTTGCCCCACTGGACTGTCTGGTGGATTTTGTGCTCCTGGTGGGTTGGAAGAAGGATTTTTGGCTGGTTTGTAACCCTTTCACTAGTCACCACTTAAAGTGGTTTTGCCTGTCTCGTTGTATTTTTACCTTTAACATGATGGATTTTATGGTCCTTGTGATTTTCTTCAACGGGTAAATTTAGCTTTTTTTTTTAAATGGTGCCTTCTTAATTCTAAGCATTCTTCTCCTTTGCTGTTAGTCACATTGGCTTCTCTCACTTTATAAAGCACTTCCTAACAGAAGGCCTGTGTTAGCACAGCATTTCCAGTGTTGTCTCTGTTAGTAGTCTTCATCCTGTCTGCGAGGACTTAATTCTTCTAGATACAATGTTTAGCTTATTGTTAGAAACTTCCTGATTTTTTCATAGTTCCACTTCCTGAAGGCTAGTGCAGTTATGCTAGATTATTTTAGGAAGTGTTTCCCCTGTAGAGAAGTTGAGTGTAAGTATGTAACAGCCACAGTTAAAGAGCAACTATTCTTGCAGTTTTGCACCAAGTGTTGGTACCTGCAGCCCAGCCAACTTCTCTCTCTCAGCCAATGATCACTGAGAGCATCCAACCACTTCACCTGCTAAGACACCTAAAGCCCTTCTGTTTTCTGCCCTTGCTGCCAGTCTGGTTTCTCTCAGCATATCAGTTATCACTTGCTAATGCAACCCCATCATTAACTTCGTTGGTTGTATGGGTAATTTAGAGTGATCTGTTTTGTTTTAAATGAAAAGAACCACAAATAGGTATGTGCAAGGAGAGGGGTATTTACATAACCATTTCTAAAACTGTTGTGGAAGTTGACTGAGCAGGCAGCAGATGAACAATAAAAGGGGAGGAAAAAGGCAAAATAAGGCATTGTAATTGATGATGGATGTGTCATTGATGAACAAGAAAATTGAGGTTATTTGATTAGTCTTTTCTAAGCAATGTAATACACTTCTACTTATAAAAGACATTTCTTACAGTTGAAATTCTTTACAATATTCATATTCTAATAACCATAACTTTTTGATTTTGAAACATACTAAAAAGAGGTACAAGCTAAATTCACTGCCTTTTTTCATGTCATTTACAAGGCTTTTCTTCAAAGGAACAGTGAAGTCTAATTGGCTGGATTGTGAAAACATTACATTCTAAAATTTGCAAATTATCACTGTAATGCAAAAAGAGCATTTTGTATATCTAATTTTGTGAGTTATTTTTTGTGTTTTAAAGTCATGCTAAAATATAAGGCATAAATATTTATTTCACACTGAGCACTGGACCTGAAATGCAATCAATTTGCAAGTGTTGTTCTTAACAGAGTTCATTCTGACCCCGCTTTCAATTAAACAAGTGAAGTGCTGGTTTGAATGTCATGTTACCAAAGGAAACAGATTAGTATTTTCTGAGAAGCTTTTCTTCTTTCTTAATAGTAGAAAAAAAACTTATAAACTGGAGCCTGGAAAGTTTCTAGTCAGAACAGGAAGCAGGTCCAGAGAAGGGCAAGTAGGCTGGTGAGAGGGCTGGAAAATATGTCTTATGAGGACCAGCTGAGGGAACTGGGGTTGTTTAGTCTGGAGGAGACTGAGAGGAGACCATATTGCTCTCTACAACTACCTAAAAAGGTTGTGGTGAGGCTGGTGTTGGTCTATTCTCCCAGATTACTAGTGATAGGACAAGAGGAAAGGTCCTCAATTTCCACCAGGGGAGGTTTCAGTTAGATATTAGGAAGAATTTCTTCACTGAGAGAGTGGTTAGACACTGAAACGGGCTGCCCAGGGAGATGGTGGACTCATTATCCCTGGAGGTGTTTAAAAAATGAGCAGATGTAGCACTTGAGGCTATGGTCTAGTGGATAGGGAGATGTTGGAATGAAGGTTGGACTGATGATCCTAGAGGTCCTTTCCAACCATAGTGTTTCTATGATTCTACGAGGACAAGCAAAATCAATATATGAAGATGGAATGTGGAGGAGTGGTAAAAACAATAAGCTATATAAAAAGAAAAGGGAATAAAACGTTACTAGTTGACTGTAGTAGGAAGAAGATTTTGATAGCAAGTGGAAAAAGAAGAGACTGAAAGCACAAAAGACAACAGGGTTTTAGTTCTCAGGTGTTCCAGTGAGCATCCTCTTCATGGTGTTTTAACATCGTGTGCAGGTCTTCCCCAGTCCCCTGGCATGGCTCTTTGGAGAGGAGCCTTTTGTTAACACTTGTTTGTGTTGCCAGAGTAACGTCAAAATATTTCATTAAAAGAGGGAACAGCAGCCTAAGCAAATAAAGAACACGGTTCTATAGCTTCTGACACTGGCTGACAGGACAGATAAAAATGTACGTATTTGTGCTGGAAGAGGGGCAAAAGTCGACTTGTCCTACTCTCCTGGAGTGGTGTTTGCAGCTTGCAGTCTGACAGGGTTCATGGGTTGAGACTTGGGCTGCAGACTGTGCTGGCTGGCAGGAAGATAATTCAGTACCTGCAGGAACCTGGCTGCCCGTGCCCTGTCACCCAGAGCAGCAGCAGCTCTTCTTCCCCACACCCCAGGCAGGACTCACAGCTTCCTCTGTGGCATTGCACAGATAGAAGTTCCAGGTGTTGATGTGAGAAAACCCTTCATGTCTGATTGCTCAGTCCACCAGCCCAATAAGTTTGTTCTCTAACTGGTGGGCATTGCCAGCTACTCCTTGGAGTAGTAGAATTTGGAATACCCTCTGATCGCTGTATCTGATAACATTTCAGGGACAGTTTTTCATCTTGCCTTTACCTCAGCAAGAGCCAGTCATGCCTCAGTGCCCCACCTCAGACTTGTCCATTTTTGACTTGCATTTCTGACAGGTTCCAGGTGATGAAAAGAAGCAACAAAAATGACCACCCTGGTGGACACAATGATATTGTAAGTAATTCCTGTGTAGTGTTCTGCCATTTCTTTCAAGGCAGTATGCATCTCCTTTCAGTGTTAAATAACATCAGCAGCATTCCCTTAGGAGAAGAGAGTGGGTCTTTACTGTCATTTTATCTTTATGTAGCTCAGCAAGCCACTGCTCCCTCAGCTCCAAGCATCTATCACCTAAGAAACAGTTCATGCTTTCCTGATAATCCAGCTCAGAGTCTGACTTCCCATGTCGCTGAGTGCTGCCAGACATCTGTTCTGTGCTTCTGAATTTGGGAGAACTGCAAATGCTGCTTCATGGTAGAAGCTCCAGAATTCCTTTTTCATATTGCAGTTCCATACCGAGCCACACTCTTATCATTTGCATGTTGAAATGGAAGATTCTTAAAGGGAATGGTTTTCTGAGGCTACTGTGGCTTTTAAGGGATGTTGCTTGGCTTTTCTTGATACATCCTCTGTGGAAATGTTTTACCAAATAGGTGGTAGGTTAAGATACATGCAAATAAAGAAGAGTTTTGGAGCGGGGAGGGGTGGCAGAGTTGTTTCACTTTAATACTTGGTGAGGAAGAGGTCAAGGATTACTGGTGACCCATTTGTGGGACTTGCTGTTTGTGAAATCTTAAGGTCAGAGGTCAAGGTGGTGTTCCCTTTTAAAGATTTAAATGCCCTTTGCCATTTCTCTCTTAGTCTCTGCTTCTAAATCAGTCTCTGAAAGTAACAGCAGCAACTTAGTGTGGAGCTGTTAGGGAACTAAACTTCCTAATGAATATCTGGGGAGCTGAGATCCCTTTTATCCCTTTGCCATATCTGCTTTTTCTTGTGGATCAGATTGATCTTTGCCTTTAAAGCTCATTCCAAACATGGTTGCTGCCTTCCATCTCACAGTATCCCTTTTTCTTTGAGCCTTTCTTGAAGCCATTTTTCTACCAGTTAATTATATTCTTTCAGGTTTGATTTTGTTTCTTTAAAGTAATCAATTTGAGTTACCTTCTTTTTTTTATATTGCTACTGTTAAGTCTTTTTCTTTGAGCCTTTCTTGTAGCCATTTTTCTACCAGTTAATTATCTTCTTTCAGGTTTGATTTTGTTTCTTTTTCTCTAAAGTAATCAATTTGAGTTACTTTCTTTTTTTTATATTGCTACTGTTAAGAGAACAGCTTTCAGAGCTATCTACGTGGATTAAAGATTTGCCTTCCTGGTGTCAAAGATAATAATCGCCATAACTTTGAAAGTCAAGTGTTGTTGTCTCCAGAAACCTGCTGGGCAGGGAGACTGGGTTTTTCCTCTGGGGTTTAATAAGGCTTTTACACAGTCCTCTTCAAACATCCATCTTAAGCCTGCTGCTGCAGATGAATCTTTTCTTTTGTTGTGTGGTCCTGCAGTGCTTGCAGGTAGTCTCACTTGACAGGAGAGAGATTTTTGACCTCTAACCTACCCTGCCTTTGGTCATACTTTGTTTGCCTCCAAGTACCTACCTTCTCTGTGGTGTCACTGTGTCTATGCTAGCAGGAGCAGAGGAGGAGTTGCTGAGCAAAAAAAGTGAAAGCACTCATTTGCTGTTCTTCTTTTAACCTCTTAAGAGATGGAGACACTGGTTATTTCTTAGTCTACCCCTGTGCAAGATGATTCTTGCCATCTTTTCTGCCCTTCCTTCCCTGAGGAAGAAGTTCTTCCATCATAAATCTGCCTTGTATTTGTCAACACTTAGCCCAGCTTGAAATACAACAGGGTTACTGTGTTAATGTGTGGAACTGATGCTAAGCTTTGTCACGCAGTCTTGAGCTTCAGAGATACACTCAGAAATTTGTTTTGTGTCTCAAGGATCAGATCTATTAGAGAATCATTTCGTAGTCAATAGTTTGGATGTTACAACCCTCTGAGAATGAAGAGATTTGAATACTCACTGGAGACTGGGGTTAGAAGAGTCCTGGTCTGTCACCCAAAAACCTTTTCCAGATGAGGACTTATTCTGCCAGTGTATTTTCAGTATTTCTATTCTACTTTTCCTGTGCTTTTCTCTCCAGCCATTTTATTAATTCTTTCAATTTCACCTTTTATTATACATTCTTATCTTTTCCTCCAGTTTATGAACATCTGCCTGGTCTGGAAGTGTCCAACACTAATGGAATATGACTTTCCAGCTGTGTTTTCTGCACAGTTGAATACAGAGAGGAATGTTCTTTCAATCTGTGATCCACAGAGCAATGCTTTGTAGCTGGTACACAGTTCTAAATACTTCCAGGAGGTGTGCAGTTCCTGATACCTGACTTGCTTTTGGCTTTATACTGCAACCCAGGTGGTATGATACCAGAATAAATTTCTGAAAGGTGTTCAGCTGTAAAGAATAATTTTTTTTTAATGCAGACTTCTTTGTTCTCCTTCTTCTGGTTGACAGAATGAAAAGGAATCCAAGCATTTATTTCTTACTCTTCATGTACTCCTTATTCTCACCCAGTGGTTAGCTGCCCTAACACTACTTTGTATGTGAAGTCAAGCTGATTTTGTCTTCATTGGTTTACAGCCCAGAACAGTGGATTTTTTTTTCCCCCTCAGAGGGGGAAAAATGATAATGCCAGAGCTCTAGATTAAGATACTATGTGACTTGCAGATTCTGAATTAGTGAGCTGTTCAGTTCATTTTCCTGGTCATTAGCTCTTAGAAGGCACTATGTGTAATTTGTGAGTGAGTGGTTTTTCTGAATTCTACTATACCAAGTCTGTCCTGTTCAACAATCCAAGTAAGTACTATTGGATGTGTTCTGAAGATGAAGCAGTTAAATGACCCCTGAAAACATAGTGAAGAGAGAAATGTCTTCCTTGCACATTTCATAATCCTTGTTCAAAGGAATTAGTTTTTATGGTTTGTTTTTTGGGGGGTTTTCTTTGTTTTAATCTGTTTCATCCCTTTGCTTGTTTATCTCTAGAGTTTAAACTTCTTGTAACTAGGTCATCTACAGTCAGCAGTCTGATGTAGCTTGTTTTCCTGGAACAGCATCTCTAAGTTTGTCCCGAAAGTTTAATCGTCAACCATGAGATTAAGTAGCTTGGTACTGTGATAAAATGACAAAGGAAGTTGCACAATTTGGGTGGCTGAAGTTGACAAGCCACGTGGCTGATGAACAGGAGCACAGCTCCTTTCCTGCTCGTTAAGAGCATCATTCTCTAGCTGAGGTTAAGGACTTTTTTCTGTAGCACCTAGTGTGCAAGAGCATGTCACATGAATATAAAATAATTATTTTGAGTTATTTGAAATATGTGTTTCTAGAAGGGATTTTTTTCTTTTTTTGATATGATAAATGATGATTATGCCCCTGTATTCAGCACTGGTGAAACTGCACCTTGAGTACTGTGTTCAGTTCTGGGCCCCTCGCTACAAGGACATTGAGGTGCTGGAGTGTGTCCAAAGAAAGGCAGCAAAGCTGGTGAAGGGTCTAAGAGAACAAGTCTTTTGAAGAGCAGCTGAGAGAACTGGGATTGTTTGGTGTGGAGAAAAAGAGGCTCAGGAGAGACCTTATCACCCTCTACAACTACCTGAAAGGAGGTTGGAGTGAGGTGGGTGTTGGTATCTTCTCCCAGGTAACAAGCAATAGGAGAGGAAATGGCCTCAAGTTGCACCAGGGGAAGTTTGGTGTTGGATATTAGGAAAAACTGCTTCACAGAAAGGGTTGTCAAGCAGTGGAACAGGCTGCCCAGGGGAGTGATGGAGTCACTGTCCCTAGAAGTATTTAAAAGATGTGTAGCTGAGGTGCTCAGGGACATATTTTAGTAATGGACTTGGTAGAGTTAGGTTAATGGTTGGACTCGACGGTCTCAAAGGTCTTTTCCAACCTTTATGATTCTACAATGCATCTGGTCTTGGCAGCATAGGAACAAATGTTAATGAGATTTCCTAAGAGAACTTTCATCTGAGTCTGAAAATGAAGGTGTAAGGTGGGCACACTGCTTAAAATTAGAAAAGCCTAATCATTTCCACAGTGGAAAAGTTCAGGAATGTCTCTTCAAGATTGCGATGTTGTTGCAGCTTGGTTTTTTACCCCATTAATCAGAATGATAAAGTGGTGACAGGAGGTTTTCCACTTGCATCCAGAATGTCTTCCTGTTGTACAGTCATGATTGATGCAGTCATTTTAGAGAAGTCTGTAAGAGAGCACCATCAAGCAGAGACAGACTATTTCAGTTGGACAGAAAGATTCTATCATCAATTCTAACCCAGTGAACAGAGAGTTTTTGCCTGCTCAGAGGTTTTTCCTTAGTATGCTAGATTCAACTAGTCATCTTGACAGGCATCAGGACATCTTTTAAAACAAACAGTTTTATTAAAAACTGTGAAACAAAAAGACCTACCTGCAATTAGAAACCTCACTGCTCTTCTGTAAAGTATTATTTTTATTGCTGCTGCTCTCTTCAGGCAGTATGGTCTGAGTAGAATAAAGAATTTGCTTGAAAAAAAAACTAGACAGGAGTTTGCTGTGTGCTTGGAACTCTTAAATCTGCCAAACCTGAAGATAACGATAGACAAGGTAGAAAAGTCCCATATATTAAAGTCTACATGAAACACTTGAAAATCCCTCCTTCCCTCTCTTTTATTTTTGACACCCTTTGGTAGCATGGTGTTGTAGAAGAGTTAACAATAAAGATACCAGTGTCCTTATGTATTTTCTGCCAGGTCATACCTCTTTGTCTGTCTGTGCAAGAGCCCCCCTTACTGGTACATATCCATGTGGGGACCTTCTGAACATAGGGGTGGCCATAATATGTTAAGGCCAGAGCAGGCTGGCAAAATCAGGATGTTGCCTCTTTATTGCAAGAATCCCTATCCTGTAGAAGATGAAATTAAATTATGGTAATTCTAAATCACTCTATAGTGCTGTAAATTAAATGTATGATGAGGCAGCGTATATGTGGCAAGAAGACTGTTGATTTGAATAGCCTTTGGTTGGGATGACTATTTGAGAATAGGAGAAACATGTTAAGATTGTTATCAGGTAGCATTAAATAGAGTTTTCGGGAGTAGAAAGTAAGAATAGACAATATTAGTTCTTATAACAGTTCCTGCAACCATTATTGCTCATGCAGATAATGGATAATATAAGATCCTTACCTAAGGTTGCTCCATTTAAAGTTGCCCATAAAATGGGCAATTCCCAATTCAACTCTGAAAATGCAATTTTCTTCTGAGGCTGTGGCCATGTTACCATCTAGAAGCTGCTGAAGACTCTTCAGCAAAATAGGAAGGGAAACAGATGGTGCTTGGAGCTAGCACCCCGTGTAGCCTGCAGCCAGTTTATTGAAACGAATTTTGTGATGTCAGTAGAAGCAGCTCAGCAGCCTGGGTGGTTCCTCAAGGCCCCTTTTGTTTGATGCAGGTGAACAGGAGACAGCGAGTCCAAGGCAGCTGACCTTGAACAGGGATCATCCAATCAGCTGTTGGTAACAAAGCAGGGTGAGAGTACCAAGGGCTCAATGAAAATGGTATCAAACTGCTGTATGCACATTTTTTAAATCTAAAAAATGCCTTTCTTGTATTCCCAGGCAACACATTTTCAAAAAGACTGCAGGCAAAAATATCTGCTTTAGTATAAATTGTAGGTGTGCAGGCTGACAGTGATTGCCATCTTGTGTGCAGTGATCTTCTTTGAAATGCACAGTACCTGCCTTGACTCCACTGCAGCTGCCATAAAGCTTTAAAATAATGTGAGCATCTCACATGAGGGTCTCCTTTAGTTAATAAAAGTGGAGTTGTTCTTTTTTAATTACAGTAGCAAATAAGACAGTGTGATTGGCTTGGTAACTGAATGTCAGTCTTGGAAGGTAAGTGCCCTTGAGGGATTCCTGTTAGTAAGCCTCTTGCCAGACATTGCAAGACGTGGGAGGAGGGGTTAATTGATAGCTCAATTAAATCTCTTTTCTTAGCATTAAGTGACTAGTTTGCTATACCTTGCAGGTGCAGTGTACAATACTGCTGCTTGTGATAGCTAGTTTGTACTTTTCTAGTGCTATATAAACAGCATGTTAATTTTAAACATCAGTCTCTTTACTACCATCATTCACTTGGGGGCTTTTTGGGTTGTTTTTTGATTTTTTTTAAAGGATAAAGTAATCAGCTATAATGAGTAGTTGATGTAGCACGGCGTTATCTTTTTAGGTTCTTAGTTTCTGTAATTAGCCTACAAGCTTGTAATGCATTTTTAACTATTAAATCTGTAACATAAGTCCTTAAAAAAATCATTGAGGTCGAGCTTTCCTGCTTCCTCCTTCCTGCAGCTTGGGTAAGCACAGCATTTTCACCAGTCTTTTTTAGCCAACCTGAAGAGCGACAGGCAGTGGCCGGCCTGCGGGTTGGGGTGCAGTGGGCTTGGGTACTGGGAGCAGCCCTCTGGGGTCGCTGCCCCTGCACACCCTGCGTGCCTGCTGATCACACTGGCCTGCTGGCTGCCCTGTGTGTGTGTCTCCAGCACGGTGTGGTCCTCTGTGCTACCTGGATTGCCACGTCAAAGCACGCGGGCCGGCAGCGCTGTCGGCCCCTCACCGGGGATGGGCACCGGGGATGGGCGCAGGGAGCGTCCGTTTGCTCCTCCTGGGAGGGGCAGCTGCAGCAGAGCACGAGGCTTCGAGGAGCCTGCTGTGGGTCAGGAGGCAAGCACAGCAGACATCAGGCACCTGGCTGCAGCTAAGGAAGTGATTCCTGGTGTGTTGGGGAGGACACGGTGTTCTATGTTCATGGCGCTGCGGTGTCCGCGTGGCCTTGCTCAAGGAGAAGGAGGTACCTCACCTTTCTGAAAGGTGTGTGTACAAGTGGTCTGAAGATTTGGTGTGTCGTTGATTTGCTTCACATATCATTTGTCTTGCAGCTCTAAGCTTGAAATGCTTTGGATTTCTTCTTGAAGTTGCTTGACAAGTGCAGGTCTGATAGCCCTAGAAATACAAAATGCGTAGCCCCAGCTTGAGTCATAGTAGTTTTAATTTTAAGCTGTGAACAAGACTACAGTGATGTATCTTCACTGAGAACATCCCTAATAATGTTTAATATGAGCAAAGCATCATCTTGGCAGTCTCCCATCATTGTTTTTAGAAGTAGCATGCAGACAGGAATGGAGGCAATCTAATTATAGGGAGGTTAAAGGATCCTGCAGTCGTCCAAAGATTTTAGTGTTTGCTCCAATCTCTTCTGGAGTTTAGACCTTTCAATAGACTGACTTTTCCACAGTGCATTTCAAATTCCTTTCAGGTTTTATGAGTTATTAATTCAGCTGCTAGAACTGGATTTATTAACCAAACCAAGGCAATTGTCAGAAAAAAAAACAACCAGTACTGAAGTATTCTGCTAATGTAGATAGGGACATAATCTTTGTGAACATTTTCATTAGTGTTTATGATATGCAGAAGCTAGCTATTTTATAATGGGGCAGATATGAAAAGAGTATCACACTTTCTGAATCAGCCCAAATTTTTAATTCAGTAGTAGAAGCCTTACTGGAACAGAATAATAGATCCTAACAATCTGAATGGCCAAACACAAGATTTAACCCATTTTGTTGGTGATGGCATTTTATACTTTGGAGATACTTGAGGGGTCTTCAGGCTAGGAATATTAAAGGTCCTTATTTTGGGTAGAGATCATTTCAAAGGCGGGTTTTATGGAAACTTGCATATAACTGCTTCCCTAAATAAACTGATATACTCAGATGTTTTTTCTCAGGGAAGCCTTGTAATGTTGTTTCTGACAGTGCAAGCTGTGTTGTCACTTTGGTACACAGGACAGTTGGTAGGTGTCAAAGTAGTTACTCTTTCTGGAGCAAACTGGCAAAGTGTTAATACTCTAGTAAAGTCTAATACAGACTACTCCCAAGTAATGTCATACTAAATAAGTATTCCTGAAAATCCATACTATTTATGGGTGTATAGTGCCTGCTGCTGTTTACCACAGATGAGACCATTTGTCTTTGATTTTTGTTTTTAAAATCTTGATAATAGTGAAATGTAATGGCTCACTTGTAATACTGTATAATCATGTTTTAATGCTGGCAGTAAATCTGTATTTGCCTCAATACTGTGAGATATGCAAGTCTTCTCATATGTGCAAGCTGGTTTATGTATGTGGTTTTACTGTAATAAGTTTGCATTTGGTTCATCACAAAATAAATTGTAGCAAAGATCCCTTTAAAACCCTCTGCTCCTCAGCCTTGGGAAGGATGAAAGAGTATCACCCATTTCTGTAAGAAATAATTTCCTTTGGACTGAGACAACGCACAAAATTTGTTTCATAATGAAAAGCTTTTCAAATAAACTTTTAGGGGAATTACTGTTGTCAGCTTCAAAAGCTTTCAGTTAAAATCCTTAAGAATTAGCTATGGAGAAAGCTGTTATTACTATTACTGTGCAGCAAGGTGCATATCTGCTGCAGATGTGTATTTTGCAGGAAACTGCATACAGTTTTTCACATGCCTTAGCACAGTACAGAACGTGTACAACTACTTTTTTGGTGTGGGGCTGAAGACAAATATTCCTGCTATGGTATAAATGTATTATTTCTTGTTCTGCAGTCTGCCTCTTGTGCAATTGTGTTACATACAAGCAGTTTTGTAACCTGTGATTCTGAAGCCTGAACTGTATACATTTCTCATTAATTAAAAAACAAAAACACCCTAGCATTAAAAAAAAAAAATTAAATTCTAGCATTTAAAATATTAAAAACCAACATTCCCCCCTCAAAAAAAAAAAAACACCTAAACAAAACAAAACTGGACCTTGATTTAAACTTTAAATTATGAACTTGTTATTGCTGTAGGAGATACCCAGATTCTTCCCCACCTTTAGGAACATTTGTTTTGACTACAGGAGAGGCATGCACTGGCTCTGTTAATTTAGCTAATGACAGAAGTGTAACTTACCTTGATCCAACATGTAAAAGAAACAAAGAGTACTTAAATGAGAGGCAGTGCAGGACTTCAAATGTACGTGGTTCCCACTCTTCATGTTGTTTTGTTTTATTTTGCAGTCCACTCCTTTACACCTAGCAGCAGGCTACAACAGAGTTCGAATAGTCCAGCTTCTGCTTCAGCATGGCGCAGACGTGCACGCGAAGGACAAAGGGTATGTAAAAATGCACTGACTTATTATGTTTGCAGCAGTATTTTTATGCTGCTCAAGATGAAGAATTATTTCTGTCTCGTTTCACATCCTAATCTCATATGATTAGCTAATAATGCAGCATTTGCTGCCAAAGTGTGTGAACCACGCTTCCTCGCTGTGGTTCATCATAAACAAACTTTTGTTAGAGCCCAAATAATGGATTATCTGTGATTACACTTTTTAAAGTCTTCTGTTACACTTCTTATTATTTTTCCAAGCCTTATCCTTTACTTCAGTGCAGAGACTACCCTGTGAAATCATGGACTAGTGGCATTATTAATTGAGGAAAGGCGATGTGAAGATACGTGGGCTTAGTGAAAAAATATGCATTGAAAAATTTATCTATAGTCTCATTATCTTGTCACATATATATGGGCATAACTCTAAGTGATATCAATAACACTTATGTGCTCACAACCAGTGGTCCTTGGAGATCTATCTTTATTGATATTGCATGCAAAAATCAAGGTAGTGAAGCTAAACTAGTGTATTTTTGCATTAGGGGTAGTAGCTACATAAGATGCCAATAAAGAATGCCCAGCAGTCAGAAATCTGGAATGATGTGTTTTACATTCTTCTCAGCCATACGTTTTTGAACTCTAAGGTGATGATTCTCGTGGTGGTCTGATCAGAGGGCTTAGTCCTAACATTGTAGAAATTGGGTCCCTCATTAAAGGCATGTATTTTTTATGCAGCAGAGTCCATAGAGGTAAGATACTAATGAGTGTGTGTTCTGTCTCCATCAGCAAAATTGAGGCACTTCCTGTAATTTCATTTTCTGCTGAGTCCAGTCTTTTTTTATTTCCTTTTCTTTCCAAAACCTGTCCTAAGTGTATGTAAACTCTTGAAGATCGATTAATTGTAGCGCTTTTATCTGTACAATCACCTCTAAATGGCTTTTTTGATCAGAATTGTGAAATGCACCTTATGTAAGTCAAAGAAACCCCACAGTAAAGGTGCATGTAATACCACTTCAGGTAGATCCAGTGTTGTTCAGCAAGTTTTAGGTATTTCACAACTTTCTGGAATCTCTGCATCACTTGGTAGAAAATTCCATTGTAGATGCTACAATGCAGTTTGAAGGCTCTACTTGGAAAGTAGGG
>NW_008584893.1:43947-62199 GCF_000691845.1 Merops nubicus
TGAAAAGTAATTAAGTTGAGCTTGAGCAGGGGATGGGGAGGGGAAGGAGAGAAAGGGAAAATGATACACTTATTTCATATTAAACTTAAAACCAACCCAAATGTATTCACAAGCGTCTGACATCCCAGTAAGCTCTCACTTTTTTTATTGGCATCACATTTTTACAGTCAGTGTGTGTTTTGGTTTTCCCTGCTGTTTCTTATTTATACATAAATGATAAGTAAATAAAGTTATAAATTAATGTAATTTATCATTTATGGAGCTAAATTAAGTGACAGTGACTTTATAAACCTGTTAGATTCTCTTCAATGGGATAACTTCAGAGAGCATCCTGAGGAACTGCTGCCTCTTCAGAACAGTCAGGAAGCAGCTCTTTTCCCACTGGCCCTTTCTTTGCCTTACTGCTGTTGTGCCACAGTCACAATGGCCTGGAAAAGAAAATGGGAGGGAGGTGTGCTGCAGAAGTGCCCAGGTGGATTGCTGTGGTGACTGGCTTTTCTGATGGGACCTTGAAGGCCTCAGTCCTCTTAGATGACCATCATTTTGGAAGAGGACAGGTTTCTCGAGCACTCAGTGGACCAGATACACTCTTTGTCTCACATATAAACCAATAAGTTGTAATTAAGAAAAGAAACAATGGAAAATAACAGTTTGAAAAGTTTCCTCTAACTTCTCTCTCCTATGATAAGTGCAATGCTGCTTCTGAGAGCATCTACCTTAAAATTGTTTACCCTGTTTACCCTGCTGTCCTAGTGCTCTTTGAGTTGGTTTTGCAATTCTAGGAATCATTCCCTGTATTTTTAATAAATAGTGAGGGGCTAATTATTGTTTTCATTCTGATTTGTTGAGCCATAACTAGCCTGCCTTGCTCGACTTGAATTAAACTAATTTTGTCCTCTACAATAATTGTCCTCTTTGCATCTCCATTTTAGAGCATGACTTTTTTTATTACATCTTCTGCTTAGGACTAGTTCCCTGTTATTTACTTTACTAGTGTCATTTTTAGGTATAGCCTCCAGCAATACAGCTGTAGAAGAATTACAGGAACTCTCTTAGAAGTATAATAGCACAGTTAAAGACATTGTGCTGTCATAAAGATAGAGCAAAATCAGATCATACCACACTCTGGAGCAGCAATTACAGTCTACTTTCTAGGGATATTTGTATATCTTCATAATATACCCATGAGTTATGTTAGGATTATCTGGGGAGTTTTGCCTTTCACATAGCATTTTAGATAAACAGGAGTTCATATTTAGGCAGAAACAGAATATTGACTTCTTTTTAACAAATTTAATGTGGAATGAGGCTTTCCCCCCCCCTTAACAGTTAAGTTTCATGAAAGATGGTTTCAAAGCCAATTAATGCTAATCTTAGTGGTCGATTAAACATCTGTGGCCTGTTAGGACAAAAGGAAATAAAATTAATTCCAGTCTTAACTAACATGCTGTTTAGGAAGGTTAGATTTTTTTTTTTTCCCCATTAGTTTGTGAATGTTGTCTTTATAATACTTGAATTTTTAAATCTTTTAGATTCAGCTTGATTTCTGTTCTTCTCTCAGTAGAAAAAAAAAAGTTGTTCCTCCTTTAAAAATGCTGCTTAAATAAATTTGTCATTTGCCTTCTTCCATACAGTGGTCTTGTGCCTCTTCATAATGCATGTTCCTATGGACACTATGAGGTGACAGAGCTGCTGCTTAAGGTAAGCAGAAGGATGGAAAGGAATTACTGTAGATTTATATGTGTTAGGAGAGAAATGAACTGTTTATACAAGAGTGGAGGAGAAAGATATTTTCTGTAGTGATAGGTTTCAGACATCCTGTATGCCATTTCAGAAGCCTGCAACTTTGTCTTTCTTGGGTAGAGTCAGCATATGTGGTTTTTTTTTTTTTCCCCGCCTAATTTCTTTGGAGAAATAGTAGAGTTTAATTTGTTTTAATTTTTTTCTGTGGAAAAATACGTTCAACTAAAAAACTAGCCAATGCAGAAGTTATCCTGACGTACGGAAACAGACTCTATAACCTGAAAGTTATAAAGTAGGTATGTTTATCGCTCCACCACAAACGTGCATACCTGAGGAAGTAAGCCATCCCATATTTACACAGTAAAACAATACATATTCATGTGATCCCTATACATATTAATTACCTAACCCCGCCTACTCCTGTGTCGTATGTTAATGCATGCTAATTAGTTTATCAGTCCTTCGTGCTTGCGCAGATTCCCTCCAGAAATTGTGGGCAGGGGTCTTCCTATTGTGGGCGATGGCCTCTGGGAGGAAGGCCGTAGGTCGTCTTCACAATGTACTTTTCACCCCTTTCTCAAAATGTGGTGGTCTTGCAAGTTTGCGGTATTTTACAGTCTGAGTATGTTTCAGTTCCCCTTTTTTCCACTATGTCTGGTCTAATATTCTAAAGAGAGCTGTTTGTCTGCGGATCAGGATATAAAACCCTTTATTCCCCTTTTTTTCCCGCCATTTCTCGTCTAACAATAAAACCCACAAGCAGAGTTCTTATGCAAGCCCTTGCTGAGAAGCAAAATTCCTTTTTAGCAAACAGTCTACATTTTAAAATTCTTAATATGTATAACTAATCATTATTTTCTGTCTTTCATTATTCTTACTCCATATCAATCCTTTTTTTGAGGATTCAATGTTACTTTTGTATATACGTGGTTTTTTAAATTATTTTTGTGTGTGTGTGTTCATATATGAAAGAACAGATCCGGCTTTTGTAACAAAATGAAAACCTGTAAGCTCTTTAGCTGTTAGAGGTGATTTTTTTTACTAAGATAAGTCTCTGCTGTGCTAGCATGGCGCCTGTGTGAATGCCATGGACCTCTGGCAGTTCACCCCCTTGCACGAGGCTGCCTCCAAGAACCGTGTGGAGGTCTGCTCCCTTCTGCTGAGCCACGGGGCGGATCCCACCCTCGTCAACTGCCACGGCAAGAGCGCGGTCGACATGGCTCCGACGCCTGAGCTGAGGGAGAGACTGACCTGTAAGTGTCCTCAGACCAAAGGAGCCCTCGGGGGGTGCGCGGCAGGGTAGCTGCAGCCACGCCCCTCACTTTGAAGTATGCAGATACCTCCAGTATCCCGTTCATGGTATATTGCCTGGCTTTCTCAGGTTTAAAGTGTTTAAGGCACTGCTGCATCATAGAATCATAGGGGTTGGAAGGGACCTCGAAAGATCATCTAGTCCAACCCCCCCGCCAGAGCAGGGTCACCTAGAGTACATCACACAGGAAGGCGTCCAGGCGGGTTTTGAATGTCTCCAGTGAAGGAGACTCCACAACCTCTCTGGGCAGCCTGTTCCAGTGCTCCGGCACCCTCACAGGAAAAAAATTTTTCCTGATATTCACCTTGAACCTCCTATGCTCCAATTTACACCCATTACCCCTTGTCTTATCACAGGTCATCACTGAAAAAAGCTTAATCCCATCTTCCTGACACTCACCCTTTACATATTTGTAAACATTGATGAGATCACCCCTCAGTCTCCTTTTCTCCAGGCTAAAGAGACCCAGCTCCCTCAGCCTTTCCTCATAAGGGAGATGCTCCACTCCCCTAATCATCTTTGTAGCCCTACGCTGGACTCTCTCCAGCAGCTCCCTGTCCTTCTTGAACTGAGGGGCCCAGAACTGGACACAATATCAGTGTCTCTGGGGTTGTTCATGCTTAAAGTCCAATCAAGTCACATAGGAGCATCTATATCAAGGCTTTGTATCACACTTACAGAGTACTCCCAGAGGTTGGGTCGCTTTGGTGTGCAAACTTGGAAGTTCCAGTACCTTCTGTAGTCTCTGCAATCCACATGCTGTTTACAAAACTTCAGCTCTCATTTGAATCGTTTGCTTTTGCAGTCTTCTGGGGATTTGCTTTCTCATTGTTACAAGCTGTAAAAGAGAATTAAATGAGACAAATATGTAAACAAAGCATTATGAAGTTACAGAAAAATCCTTCTTGAGAGGTAGATTCTCAACTCAATTATAAATAAGCATTTGGGTTTGTTTGTCACCTTTTCAGTATAGCAGAAGCCCCCTGACACAGTAAGATTGTGAATCCTGTGCTGCTCACTATCACAGCTGGTCAGGTTGTTGTCTGTCACTGTTCTTTCCATGTGAGATCACGTGCAGCAGAAACCTTGAGAAGAGAGGGCAGTGTTAATATATTTTAGCTACTTCTCTACTCTGTTCTGGGCTAACATAGGAGATGCTTCTGGCTTTGAGACATATTAATTAATTTACCAATTAATATATTTTAGCTACTATATTTTAGCTACTCCTCTACTCCGTTCTGGGCTAACATAGGAGATGCTTCTGTTAATATATTTTAGCTACTTCTCTACTCTGTTCTGGGCTAACATAGGAGATGCTTCTGGCTTTGAGACATATTAATTAATTTACCATTTGTTTAAATTGGCAAGCACAGAAAAAAATTCTGTTTAAACTTTCTTTTATCAATGTATCTATGGTTCCTGGAGAGGAGGGAAAGATTTATGTCCATTAATACCCTCTGAAATGTGTACACAAATGTGAGCTTTATGCCAAATTTGGCCGCATCTTGATAGGACATCCTGTATTTGCATACCTAAAATAACATGTTTAGTATACTCTGGAGTTCTGTGGTCTTATACTTTAGGAATAGTATTACATTTATTTTAAGATTTATTTGCACTTGTACGTTTTTATTTCTAAATCCATAAATGTTCCAGATGCTAAAACAAGGATAGGAAAAGAAAGCCCCTCTTAACATGCTTAGCATTTCAAGCTTGCTTATGGATGAAAAATTATTATATTTTTACTGATTGTTGACTTTTTTTTTCAAATCCCCAGGTTCAAATGTCAGTCTTGCTAACCTGCTTTTCATTTTTACATTTTAAGAGAAACACTTTTATTCCTTTTCAAATTCAAAGTTATTTAAAACTAAAATGAACCACTTACTGAAATGAGCAAGATGTAACACTGAAAATGACAAAATTACCTCTCCATATTTGCAAAGATAAAGTAGATATCAAAATCGGTTTCATCTTTGTAGCAGACTGGCTTCAAATGCTTAGTCAATTATCTTTCTTGAAGACCAATAGTTTAATAATTTATCTTTATATAATTATATATGAAGTATATATTTATTCAGACTTCGATTTATTTGTAGTTGTAAATACAATATGGTTTTTGAAAAGCAGCTGTCATGCTTTTTTTTCTGAAGAGCCTCTAGTAGCACTGTGCTCACTTGAGTACATACATAAGTAATTCAGAAATCACATAGGCATTTAATATCAGGTGGGTGGAGGATAAGAGGGAGAAAAGCTCTAGGGGTTTTACTCAAGGAATCACTTCCCCTCTCCTTTAGAGTGTCACCTTGGTTTCAGTAAACCATGTTTCATGTTCTGTCTTCCCAGTCAGCTCCTATGTGAAAAAAGTACAAAAATATTCTTGCTTCCTCCTAATTGAGTATAGTTACCTTTCTCCAACAACATTTATAAAGGTGACATGCTGCTGCTGAATATTAAATGCATCTTTATCCTCCAACAGATGAATTCAAAGGACACTCTTTACTGCAAGCAGCCAGAGAGGCAGACCTAGCCAAAGTGAAAAAGACACTTGCTTTGGAAATCATTAATTTTAAGCAGCCACAGTCGCATGAGACTGCACTGGTGAGATTATACAGTCAATCCATTTGTTTTATGATAAATGTGGTGGTAGTTTGATTTCTACACTATTAATCATCTGAAATTGAGGATTTGCCATCAAACACTTTATATGTAAAATCTAAATCACCACTGTAGAAATAACACCATATAATTTTTTAATCACTTTTTTTCTTCTTTCTAGTAGATTACAGAAGCCCTCCAGCTGCTCCTCACCTACTAATTTTTCACTTCTTTCTTGCCTTTTTCCCATCACCCTGTCTTTTTTTCTTGCTCAGTTGCTGTGTTTTTGCTGGCATTAAATTCTATTCCAGTGGCCCAGTGCTTCCTTAATGTTTTATGTGGGCAAACTTGGATTACAAATTTTCTTCATAGGGTACATAAAATTGTGATGAAAATAGATGGTAGGTGTATATTGCAGGGTTTTACAGGATTGGAATAATACTGACAGTACCACATCATCTATTGAAACAGGGTTCTTTGAGACTTCCCTGGCAGTATCCAGCTCTTATTTCATTGTTTGAAGAAGCAGTGGAGGCACAGAACACAGACAATATGCCAGATGCAGTGGTGGTCTTGAAGTTGAGAGGGACTCACAGTACTATTAAAGCTATTATAGTTATGATACTTTGTTCCAATGGAACATTTTCTTCACAGTGGTAGGTCTCAGCTGCAAGCATACAACTACATATTTAGTGTTAGAAGCATTGTGATTGTGATCAGAACATTGTGTGTTGAGTACCAAGCGTCCGTATGCTCTGTTCTCTCCGTGGAGGACTTGGCATCCTGGCCTCAACTTAAAACCAAGACAGAGAAAAGATATGAACATGAGGACACTAGGAAATTTGAGATGATGTTATCCTTTCCTTCCTGAGTATATCAGCTGCTGATATGTGGCATCTCTTTTGCTGTGTAACGATCACTTCATAGTTTTGTGGTGTTCTTTGCTCATCTCTGCCTGCTCATTCTGCAGAGGCGGCTGGGCAAAATGGGGTTTTTAGCTCTCTTGATGTCTTTGGTTCACTGTTCAATGTTTGATAGTGATTTCTCAATTTTTTTCTGTCTGTACTTAAGATTTCCAAGTGGTCTCCCATTTCCAAGTAGCAGAACTTAGCTTCCAGGATCAGTTATGTACAATCTAACTGAGGTATTCCTGTCCTAAACATGATATATTTTACCATGGGGCACTGGAGTCTGCACCCTTTACCCAAAAAGGCCAAAGCAAGCACCTGGTTTATGTTTCAGTGTCGATCTGAGGTTTAGCAATATTTCAGCATTTGTGTTGCTTTTAGAATCATAGAATGATTAAGGTTGGAAAAGATCTCTAAGATGGTCACTTTCAGCCATCAACCCAACACAACCATGACCACTAAACCATATCCTGAAGTGCCACATCCACACATTTTTTTTAACACCTCCAGGGATGGTGACTTCACCACCTCCCTGTGCTGGTGTATCATATTGGCAGGAAATAAAAGCAGGTTACTGTCTGCAAAAAACTCAGAAATGCTATCACTCTTCAGAGCGAAATTTGATCTGAAGAATTTATTTGAATATCTCTGATTGCCTTTGTGGAACTTTGCACAATGCTGTGCTGACTAACAGTAGAGTGAAAGTTTGAGTGACTGTTCCTTCATAGTGAAGGCTGAAACTGGGTTATCAGTACTACTGCTACTTAGTATTTTCTTAGGAAACTATCTCATTGTAAAAACTCTATGTTGTTATGCTCTTGGAAAGTTTGAGAAATTTGTTCCAGGAGTCTGTTTTTTATGGGTTCCTGGTTTTAAAACATGGGTAAACATATAAACAAAAGCATTCAAAAGTGTCTCCTACTTCTGATAGTCTGCTGTCATGAGATATCCAAACTTGAGACTGGCGCTTCTGGACAGATTTTAAAGGATGGTGTTAAACTTCTCTGGAACCATGCTTGTCATTTCAAGCCTCAATAATGCATTGGTAGGGCCACTGTTGAAAATGGTGGGAAAGATTGAGTTTAATCTCTGCAGAGGTTCAAAGTTAAAACTGGGGAACAAACCACTGGTTTCTGAACACCAAATCCACAGGCAAAGCAGCCACGTACAAGAGAACAGCTAGACTTAGCAAAGGGCTGTCTGCTCTTGCCACCAGGGCAGGTTTGAGCATTGAAAAGCATGGTGTGAAAGAGGTCTCTTTCTCATGGCATGGAGAAGAAGATACTCTTATTGCCCATTTGTTTATTACTTAATTGGTAGCTGAGTGCTGTTAAATTAACACGTTCAGTACATGCTGAAATAGAAGAAACAAAACAACCTTCAAAAGTCACATTAATTTGACAGCAGCAGAATCTTAATGGACCCCTTTGGAGTCCCTCTGTAGAAAATTAGGCTGTTTCAAGCCCTTTGTGTATTCCTCCCTTGTACATTTTGTGCTGCCTTTGTCCTGGTATCTTGTTAATGTAGTTTGGAACATACTGCTTTTTTTTGTAAGTGACAAATAGCTTTAAAATGAAAATTGTTTTTCCTAGTAGAATAATGTAGCATTGATCACTAGCTTGCATTTTGTTCAGCGTGTTATATGTTTCAACAGAAATATGGTGGATTCTGTCTGTAAATTTTGCAGTCTGATGTCCAGAAGAATAAATAAAGAGATGAAATCATGGCTCTTAAAGCTCTTTGTCACCTGTGTAGTTGGAATATAACTAATATTTCTTTTTTTGCAGCACTGTGCTGTGGCCGCTGTGCATCCCAAGCGGAAGCAAGTTACAGAACTATTGCTCAGGAAAGGAGCAAACGTTAATGAGAAAAACAAAGAGTAGGTTTCTGAAATTTTTTAAATTTTCCAAAGAACTATCATGCTAAGAATGTAAAAACTAATATCTCTATATTTTTTTTTTCCCTAGTTTCATGACGCCTTTGCATGTTGCAGCTGAAAAAGCTCATAATGATGTCATGGAAGTTCTGCATAAACACGGAGCAAAGGTAAATATACTTAAATGTATTTTATTTAAGGCAAAAAGCAAGAAGGTCTATGTTGGTTAAATACAGTGTTAGTTTTTGTTATAGTTGTTGCTTTTTCTTCTATAGGCCTTGTGCTTCTCGTGTTAACCTTGAAGTATGTTTTTCTTAAATCAGTACAGGATTTTCAGAAATCCCACTTGAAAAATCAGATCTTCTCTCCAAGTAACTGGATACTGGCTTCAGGGGTCTAGCTTGTTTTTTAATGAATCTTGCTACTCATTTCTAATAAATGTGATCATCTAGGTGCCTCTTTATCTTGTTGGCTTGAAAAGATCCGATGTCTGAGTTTGCTGACTCTGAGTTTAGTAGTCTGATGCTGGGCAATGCCTTAGCCCTTGCTTGTTTATTATTCTCTTGATGAGGTTGTTTTGCCATATCCTTTAGACATTGAGAGGTGCTGACCCAAGTAATTTGTGAGCTTATGGTGAAACTTGCTAAGAAACACAAGGTTCAGAAAGTGATTAGTGACAGACAGTGGGAAGTATAACTAACTTTATTTAGGATGTGTTTTAAGCATCTTTCAGAAGTATTTCAGAATGATCTTTCTCTGAGTTTTAGTGACAAATTTGACATTCATGGTAATGATACACTTAGCTACTTAATTTTCTCAGAAACTCTACTGATAGGTACTTTCTTTGCATTGGTTAAAATATAAATGGTCTCCTTATTTTTGCGTTTAAGGGGGCTCATGTTGAGACTTTTTGAGTCTTCATTTTCATTTAGGTGACTAGAAATTAAGAAATATGCCTGTAATAACAACCTAGAGTGTCACTCTTGACGTGCTAGGAGGTGTGAGCAATGTAACTGCATGCATAGCTAATACTGTCTTTTTGTTTTGAAACAAGGAATGGTAATTTATAGGCCTGTATGAAAGAGCTCATTGCCAGATTTCAGTAGATGATCCACTTCTGTAGTACTTTAATGGCATCATAAAACAGCTTAACAACAATACCATGACAGTTTATCACATTTGAGAATCCTGCTGCAGTGGTGACATACCAAAGTATTCCCAGGAGAGAAAGATCTCGGTTGTAGTCATTTAAACCATTTGTTGTTATTCTCCCAGATTCAACCTTAGTAGCACACCTATGCACTGAAAGTGGGGAAAAAAAAATCATTTTGCAATAGGAATATATACTTCATGGCTTTATGGATCTGATTTTGCACATGAATTCAGTACTGGTGGTACTTGGTTAGGCATCGAGCTGGACGTGCTGGAATTTCAAGTGTGTTGATACCAAAGTGCTACTTGCTTTGAAATACAAGGAGTTTCTGTGTACTGAGGGTTTCTGGAAAGCCTGCTACTATACTGCAGGTCTTTAAATTAGGGCTCCCTTGAAAATCTAACTCTGCATAGTTAGGAGCAAGCTCAAAGGCATTTTTACTGGAATGGCACAATTTTGTTTGTGTCAATAGCACATTCTGATTATATCTTCTACTTCTTTTATGTCCTGAAGCAGGGGTTCCTAAGTCATGATCAGGGAGTCACTTGTGGACTGAGTGATGGTGGTGAGTGACCCAGAGTTATCTACAGAACCACGCTGAGTGGTTTGTTTTTTTTCAGTTGACAGCATTGCAAATAGAAGTACATAGTGGTCATTAAAACTCATTCTTCGTTCATATCCTGTTATATGCTTACTATGGTATTCCAAGGATAGCCATTCACACCTATCATCTAGCAAAGCACTCCAAGTGCATGGTAGGAGACCACTCATAGTTAATATTAAGCATATCTTTCCATACTGCAATGGATCAGGACTCTCTTTATCAGTGTTCAAATTCCCATAGCTGTAAAATAGGTTTTCATCAGAGGTAGATCATGAAGGCTCGGGAAGCACTTTGAATTTCCCAGATAGGCTATGCTCTAGAGTATTAATTAGTTAACTAGGCATGTTTAATCATTCTAAAATGTTTGTCTTGCTTGTATATTATCATTTGACCTCTTGCTCATGCTTTGACTGTAGGCATTCGGTTCATCAGACCCTCTTAACATTGGTATTTCTTTGTTTCTGATTGTTTGGACATGGCAGCTTTAATCCCTGAAGCAGGATACAGGGTTTTGTTGGGTTTTTTTTCCCATCTGTTGTGTTTCTGGAAGCTTTTTCTCCATGTTCACTCTTTGTGCCTTGAATTTTAGTTATTTCATAAGATGTAGTCAGATGTACTAAGCTCTTTGATCCTGCCTAGCCATATTTTTTTATAAGACAGGGTTCTCACGAGCTGGTGAATGTAGTCCCCCTGCAATAGCAGCCTCACAGTGACTATATATGTGTTCTTTGATCATCACTCTCCTGCAGTTTAAATACCTCTTTTCCATTTTGATGCTTCTTTTGCTGAGGTATTTGCAGGGAACAAACTGATTCTTCTTAGCCTTTGTTTTGGTAGGCTAAAAGCCTCAAGCTCTTCGTCTTCCCTCATAAGGGAACATCGCCATTTCCTAATCATTCTAATAATCCTTCTCTTCACTAGCACCAGAGGAGACCTTGAAGCTCAGGCAACAAGAGTGGAATTCATTTGCCCACTGCCTTACATGATGGCACTTCCATATCTCTAATGTAACTGCTGGGCTAATGCATGCTGGGACCACATTTGCCTTTTTAGTAGTCATGATACAGTAGTACTCAGACCCTTCCTCTAGCCTGGTAGTACACAGAGAATCTTGATTTTATTTTTTTTCCTTGCTGATATTCATTACCTTCAACATCCTCCTGTGCCAAGATCATTAATGAAAGTATTAACACAAAATTATCCCACAGAGCAGTCCTCCATAAAGACACGAGACACACCCCAAGTTGTCTTCAGAATAAATGCGACAGGAGAGCACTTAGAATGTAGAGTGGAATTGTGGAGGGAAGGATACCCTGACACTGGAATGGCTGAGAGAGCACAAGTTTCATACATGATTTTTAGAATGTACACCTCTTGGAAAGCTGTTGTGTTATGTGCTGCTCTAGTGTCAAGGTGCGGTAGGATATTTTTGTCTGTTGGATGCCAACAGAAAGCTGATATGCTTATGATGTCTCACAAAAAAAAGGTTTCCTGAACAGAAAGTTTCCTGTTGAGCTGCCACAAGCACCTGGCAGCTAAGAGACATTGCTGTAGCTGTGTACACTGCTCTGAGGCAGCAGCAGTGCACAGAGGAAAAATCTATTTAGTGTCTGATGACACATGGCCACTTGGATTTCTCTATTGCATATAGCCAGGATGGGGAAGAGGAAATAAAAGGAAAGAAGAGAAGGAATTCTGCAATGAGAAATGCTGTATAGGATGGTATCTTTCCTGGATAAGCCTTGCTTGAAAACACTTTTCAACTGCATTCTGTTTTGATGTTGCAGTTTGAGCAGGGGAGTTACTGTTTTCATGCTGAAAGGGGAAGAAAACAGATCTAGAGCCAGAATGCTGTGGAATAAAAACTGTTGAATCTCTCATTTTTACCTCCTTGCAGAAAGTAAGGAGTCTGTAAAATAATTCAGAGCTGGCACCTTCTAATTTCAAACTGCTTATAAAGGGGACTAGTTGATTATTTATAATTTTTTTTAGTAGTAGAGCTGGAACAATCTGCCTTCTCAGCACCCAAATAAGGCAGTACACTTTGGGTATTTTACATTTTGTCAAGTAGAGTGTAGACTTCAGCTTTAATTTTGCCTGTGTATTTAGACATAGTGTTGTGCATGTGTATGTCTTACTAGGTTTGATTTTTATGTGAGTTTAATCTGTTTGTATTTCAATTTGTGATGTTCAATTTGACTTTCATTTGGAAATAAACCCTATTGCCTTCAGCCTTAGTGCAGTACATTCTTGGGTTGGTTTTAGACAAGTGCTGCATCACTGGCAAGAGCAGATCTGCCTCAAAGTGAGCATACTTCCCATGAAATTTCCCTGCAAAGCCTAATTCTGCTCCTGGGGGAGAGAACAGCTTCAGCTGGTGCATGTGTCCCTCTGTCAGCTGCAGCCCCTTTTGTCCCAGAAGCAGGCAGACCTTTCTTCAAATGGCTAATGTTCTTCTGCCACAAGGATTGATTGTTGGCAAAGATAGTTACTTAGAGGTGAAAAGAGAGCTGCATGTGACATGTGAGATGATGGATCTGATGACTTTGCCAGTGTTCTTTTCAAATGAATATTAACATTTTTTCCAGGTGCACAGTCAGTATTGAGTTGTGCAGTCTCAATGCCTTGCTGCTATTCTTCAACAATTTGTTCAGTATAAGAATGTTTAACACAGGAATTTGGTGTTGCAGAGGATGTTAATTATGATTCTCTTCCTTGGGTGAATTGTGTTATCAGCTACTTCCAGAGTCCACAAGTCTCATTTCATTCTGCCTTTACCATCAGTAAACCTGTACAGCCCCAGACTTCTGCTTTTCCCCTGTGCCCATATCAGTGGTGAAAGGTATCTGGTGTCCTGAAACAGATGAGGACTCTCAGCTGAGCAAAATGATGGATTTGAGACATTCAGCATCTAGTTAATATTTATGATAGCAGTAAGTTTTTATTTAAAACAAAACTTTTAGGGAAATCCCATTAGAGTGGCATGAGCTGAAGATGGTTAGAGGAAAGCAGAACTGTTCTTCTGTACATCTTCCTGCAAGAGAGGTTTGTGATATGAGAAATTCCTACTTATCAGCCTGTGTAATTTTTCAGGGGTGTAGAAGAATTTCAGATAATATCAATTCACACTCTACTTCATTTATGTCATAGTTCTTTGTTCTTTCTTGTGGCTTGATATTGTTGTATTGTGAGTATTTGACATTCATTTTTTTTTACCTTCTGTGGTAGGCTGATATTTTCTACATAGTTACCCCCTAATTAAATTTCATTTAGTTACAGAATATGCATCTTAACCAAAACGTTGTTTTTTTCCCACTAGTTTTTATGGAAAGGTAGTAGGATTTGCAGGCTGCATTTTAGGTGAGAAAGAACAAGCAAAACCTTTGTTCACTGCCACCACAAAGATTTTGAGAAGGTAAAATGGTGATTTTGTACAGAAACAGAGTCTATTATGCATGCAGTTCACAGCCTGCAGTCCGTGGGCTTGGAAACAGATAACAGGTTGTGAGTTGCTTGAAGAGAATATAGAGTAGTTCTGTATTTCATAAAGTGGTAAAAAAGCTGTTGGACATTTGCATTTAAATTTGTCATCAACTGCTGCTAGGTACAAAGTACCTTCTTGAAAGGTTATTTTCATGATGGTTTTTTTTTCCTGCTTTTTAAAACTCTATATTGTTCTCTTTCTTTCTCTGGTAGTGAACCCACAGAGATGCTCCCAGTTATTTAGATACTCTGTTAGATCTTGACAGACAGATAGATTTCCATTATATCATATTGTTTGAAAGTAATACTCCATTTTGCCTAGTCTTGTGTGGAGTTTCTGTAAAAGTACAAAAAATTGAGGAGGAAATGGACTTTCTGTATCCAGCTGCTTTTGGTGTTTTGTTTTTTAATTCATCCCCACTCCTTCACAGAATTATTAATCTGACATTTCTGTTTTCCTTTCATTCTTGGTAGTGACTAAAGTTAATTCCCTTCCTGAGGATGGGGAATGATAATTTCCTTAAAGCTGGAAGATCTTTGAATTATTTGACTAATTATTGGCCTCTTCCTCCTCTTCTGTTTTGCTCTTCTTGTACAATACTGATGTTTATCAAATTTATCAAAAGCTTTGGGTTTGTATAAGATTGATGTTTATCAAATTTGTCAGAAACATGATCATTATTTTAAGTATGGTTTGGTGGATCATGTAGTGTCTGTTAGCCATGCAAACAAGTAACCTGCATGGTTAAAAAACAGGAAAGTATCAGCAATAAGTTATCTTTACGTTGGAGTGTTTGGCTGTTTCGTCATTTGGTTTTGTTCAGGGGGTTTGGTAGATAAATTCATGTGCTGCAAAATTATCGTTACTGCTCTTTTTATTCAGGGTGGGGGACAGATGCAGGCTTTTAATGATAACAGAGTTTTATTTGACATGGCTGCTGATTTTTCAGATGAATGCACTGGACACCCTTGGGCAAACGGCGCTGCACAGGGCTGCGTTAGCAGGTCACCTGCAAACCTGCCGACTCCTGCTGAATTATGGCTCTGATCCCTCCATCATCTCTTTACAAGGCTTCACAGCAGCACAGATGGGAAATGAAGCAGTGCAACAGATTCTAAGTGGTGGGTAAAAATGAAGTCTTGTGTATTTGAACTTCAGCTTCTCCCTTTCCTAAGCTGTGGGTTTTACTTCTTTGAATGTGAGAGACTTGCAGGAGTTTTCTCGTCCTTCCCTTCTGGAATCATGGGCACCTATCTGCAGTCTGTATGGTGCAGCACTGTTCAGAATAAAACCATAACAAAACAAAAAAAGCCCTACTCAATTCAGTGATGTAGTGCAAATCAGGAAGAAAATAAACATCTTGTGGATTTAAGAACATTCTGCTGTACAGGGAGATTGTAGGAAGGCAGATGTGTTTGGGGTTTTTTTGGTAACCCCAGGAGTTTGGGATTTTTTTGGTAACAAGTTCCAAGGCAGCTGAAATATTGCTGAATGTGTATGAAATCTTTCTCCTTTCATCAGCCACACTGTCAGGTACTCCATACATTAGCAGTTACAAGCCAAGTGCTACTGGCAGGAAGAGTACTGATATTTGCTAAACCATTTGAACTTTTACTTCAAATCTCTTGCTTATCTCACAGAGAAATTGTGAAAGTACTGTGGACTCTGTTTATATTAGTGTGTTCATATCTTGTATTAAAAAAGGTAAGGAGATGTTAAAACAGGGCACCACTGCTTTTCATGTAAGTGCTTGGGATTTTGCCTCCTCTGACCCATGTCACTTGAATTTTTGCAAGTAGGGAGAACTGTAATTGCATCAGTAGCTACTACAGAGCAAGTAACTTATGTCATAGTGCAATATGCACGTAGTCAAAGGCAGATATCCAGATAGATGAAAAGACCCTGTAAATATATGAGGGTGTCAAGAAGAAAGGGGAAAACCTCTTTTCACTTGTGCCCTGCTACAGGACAAGAGGCAATGGATAGAAGCTGGAGCACAGGAAGTTCCACCTCAACATGAGGAAGAACTTCTTTACTGTCAGGGTTCCAGAGCACTGGAACAGGCTCCCCAGGCAGGTTGTGGAGTCTCCTTCCTTGTAGACTTTTAAGACCTGTCTGGATGTGTTCCTGTGTGACCTGCCCTAGACTAGATGGTCCTGCTCTGGCAGGGGGGTTGGACTCGATGATCTCTGGAGGTCCCTTCCAACCCCTAACATTCTGTGATTCTGTGACCTGTGGTAGCTAGAAATTTGATTCCCTTCAGTGTTCACCACAATGTTGCTTTAAAACAGGCAAAATAAGAGGCATTTTAAGCAGCAAAAGGAATTTTGAAGTGTACCTACTCTTGAGACACAGGTGATTACATATAGCTGGTTACGTGGGTAGCATTATCTGTTTAAAGTATGCACATGTATGTGTGTTGAGAGAGAAGAATGTTAGCTATGTATCAGAAGTAAACATATCCACTGCTGTTAAAGGGAATAGGAGTTTGATTTTAAAAAGACAGTGAACTTGTAAGCTGAAAACAATCATTTGATTTTGAATTAATAATTCGTATTCACTGATTAACCTTTTCTAGGAAAACTGAATTTCACATGTCATACTGTACTGCCTTTCACTGGAGAGGTAGCAGCAGCCTTTCTCTTAGATCCCTGAAGGTTTTCAAAACTGAAAGATTCAAAAGCTGAAAACGTGTAGTGTAAGGTTGTTGACACTTATGTTCTCTGTGTTGCAAAGCTAGTAAATGAATGCTAATATTATTTACAGAATGTTACTCTGTGTTCATTTGGATAACACTGGCTAAAAGAAATAATTTTTTTTAAATGTTGGAATTGTTTGATGGAGATGTTACCTGACTCTTGAGTTCACAGCTTAAAATATTTTCCATGTAGTACTGGATGTTTTTAGACTCACACTCAATTGCTGAGCTACTTCCCAACTGTGAGGTAACAACCATGAAAACAGCTTTCTGATGGCATACTGGCTATTGAATGCAACTTCAGCTACTTGTGATTTTGTTTGCAACTGGTAGGAGTATGGCCACATAATGTAAGGAAGCTCGTCAAGTGAGTTTGTTCATGTTTTCAAAGGCTTATTAGAAAATGCTGCTGGTTTTCCTTGAAGAGTAAGATTTGTTTTGTTCTTTTGCTCAGCGTGGCCCTTTGGTACTCAAGTTCTAATCTAGCAGAATTGAAATTTCTCTTTACTGTAGCAGTGAGATTACCTTTCTGATTGATTTCCTTTTTCACCCTGACCAAAGTCAGGGTCTTGGCTATCTTGTGGAGACAAGGGCAGGAGTCCAGAGAGAAACAATGGTTAAGGAGCAGAATTTTGGATCCAATATAGGACTTAGCCTCATGTATTCTCTCCCTGCCTCAGGTTGCTGAAGTGGTGGTGCTGTTGGAGCGAGCCAAGGGAAGGCAGATAAGATAAAGAAGGTGTGACCTGAAATCTTAACCTGCTCCAACAACAGGAGTTTGATTCATGCTGTGCTCTGCCCACGGTCACTAACATTTCTGTCAAACCCCTGCTGCCATCCTTCTCTCGAGAGTTTGAATCACTTAGAATCATTTAGGCTGGAAAAAATTATTGCTAGTGGACCTGCTCCAGAGGATGGAGGTGGTCACAGGGAAAGGAGCTGGCAGCTTTGGCTGTGTTAAAGGTGCTGCTGTCTGTATTTCCTTAGCTTTCTCAAGCCTGCCTTTCAGCTGAGAGCATTTCTTCATCTATCAGTTGAGCTTGTAGGAGTTACTTCTCACTTCTTCCTCCTTTCTGCAGAGAGTATGGAGGCAAAAGGCCACAAAACACTGATCAAGAAGAAATAGGAAATACTACTTCAAAGTGAAGTGTTAAGTTGATGTCCTTCTGCTGGGATGGCTAGTGAAGAAAATACTTGTTCCTATCCATTTTCCACTCCTGTGACGTAGTCACAGATTACATTGTGAAGTCAGGAACTGACTCTGGATTCTGCAGAGACTGTGTTAGGCTGTAAAAAGTACCTTCTCACAACATCTCTATAGTTTCCTCTCGGGACATAGTACCAGTTCTCCACACTTATGGGAGTTTTTTAAGTATTTCTGATGGAGTTGCATGCTCATCTAGAACGAGTTTATCCTGTTATAACACTCTTGACTTTCTTACAGCTTTCTTGCAGAGGATTGCAACCCCAGGTTCACCTTGCTCTATTTTTTTTTGCACTAGGGAGTCATTTCTGTCGCTGATCTAGCAACATGCTGCCAAAACTTCTGTTCCATAAATCCTTGAGCTTGAGAGGAGTGACTTCTGCAATAGAAAGCAGTTGCTATTAAAAATGTTGAGCAACACTGAAGAGCACTAGGGACAGCTGATCCATTGCTTCTTTCTAGCCACTTCTTTCTCTTCCCTTAATTATGGAATCATCTAGTCCAACCCCACTGCAATAACCAGGGACATCTCCAACCTAGGACAAGCTGCTCAGAGCCTGATCAAGCCTGACCTTAAATGTTTCCAGGGATGGGGCCTCCACCACCTCTCTGGGCAACCTATTCCAGTGATCTATCACACTCACATTAAAGGACTTTTTCCTAACATCTAACCTA
>NW_008584894.1:0-8701 GCF_000691845.1 Merops nubicus
GACCTGGATTTCCCCAGTCTTTCCCCTTTGGCAGCAGGGGCACAGGGTGTGGTGCCCAGGAGCCTGTTGGAGCTGGGCACTGCCCGGGGGAGTGGCGAGAGGGAACCTCCATGTTCCTCTCACCACGGGTGGCAAAGTCCCACTCGTGGCTTTGTCACAAGGTTGTGTGGCTTAGCCTGAGCTCACGTGGCATCAGGATGCTGTGGAGTGGGACTGACGTGGGGCCTGTGTCTGAACCTCCTCACGGGAGGCAGATTTGGTGGAACGTGGCCAGGAATTGTTTGGCTGCTGTTGGACAAGAGCAAACAGATATTCACAGCCTGTGTTCTGGTCTGGGCTTTGATCAAGTATCTTATTAGCAGGAAAAGACTGCTGAATAAAGTGGGAAATTGTAGCAAATTAAAATGTCATCAAGGCGTTGCACATTTTTGCTTCCATAATAGAAAAGCTTCCAATGCAGATTATTCTGAGCCTGTGGCATTAAGAGACGTGCATGTTTGAGTTTGGGGAGTGGAGGAGAGAGAGAATGTCAAGGCTGGGCTTAGACTCCACAGAATCTGTTGCTTCCCCAAGGTGGTGAGACTGAGCTGCGTGGAGGACGGTGCCTGTGCATCCTTCCTGTCCCTGCCCTGCAGCTTATCCTGGGCTGGCATCTCCTGGCACGTCCCTTCGAGTGCTGCTGGGGAGCTCCCTGCACCGTGCTGTGGTCACCCAGGGGAGCAGGGTGGTCTGTGGGGACAGTGATAGGTGTATGCTGCAAATTCAGGGGTAGGTGTGGAGCTAGGGACTTGATAGGACAGGAGGAAACAGCCAGGAGAGGTTTATGTTGGACACTAGGGAAAATTTCTTCCCTGCCAGGGTTGCCCAGGGCTGTGCCAGGCTGCCCAGGGCAGTGGTGGAGTCCCCACCCCTGGAGGGGTTTCCAAGCCGTGGAGATGTGGGGTGAGGGACACGGGGCAGTGGGGACCTGGAAGTGATGGGGAAGGGTTGATCTTGATCTGAAGGGTCTCTTCCAACCAAAATGATTCTGTGATTGTGTTGGCATGTTCAGGTGCCTGAGCTCTCAGTGTGTGTGACAGTGGAGTGGGCACTGTCCTCATGCAAGGGCTGCTGGAGCATGGGGACAGTGCTGGGTTCCCTCTTCCCTCTTGGGGGTCTCAGCAACGTGCTGATGTCCCCGGGACCCCCATTAGGAGCCGTGGGATGGTGGCCCCAGCTCAGAGTTAGAGCTGACAGCCCCGTTGTGCCTGCAGCCTTGGCAGAGACTGCTGGGGCCAGAGCCTTGCTATTTACCCAGCTGATGAAGTAAAACATTGACCAAAACTGAAACCAATTATGCTGTGATTAGATAAACGAGCTGGAAGTGCGTTAATTAATAATCACCGGCCCAGGAAGATGCAGCCCTAATGAGTCCTGTGCCTCTTCCATTGTATGAGCATGTGCAGACATTCTTCTGCAGAGCATTCATCGGACATTCTGGCACAGGGGGTGTTAATCCCAGCACTGGGCACTCACTGGGCTGTGGCTGCTCCCCAGCAGGGATGGGGTGTGCTGGGGAGGAGGAGGAGGAGTGCCTGGAGCCTTCCCCTCCGGGGGTGCTGCTGCTGTGGCATGAGGTGGGTGAGCTCTGGGCTCTCCCTGGCACCAGCAGGGCTCTCGGAGGGGGTGGTTTGTTCCATGAGCAGCAGAACTGTCCATACTGGGTGGGGGGGCTGGACAAGCTCGCTGGGAGCTGGGGGAAGGGATTTGGCAGCAGTGGAAGCTGTCTCTAAGGGTGGGGTGGGAGTGGGTTTTGTTGTGGGCTTTTTCTTTTTTTTTTACAGAAAAACGAACCCCACTCTGGCACTGCATATTTAGCAAAGAACTTTCTGGTCTTTATTTCTCTAGTACACAGAAAGGTGGGTACCAGCCGTGAGCAGAGCTGGGACCCCTGGCAGGTGAGGGGCTGGCTGTGGCCCGTGGGTGTGGGGCTGTGCAGCATCCCCTGTGCCCAGGCGTGGGGCCAGCACAGCCCTTTGGGGCAGGGGGGGCTGCTCTGGGGCAGGGGGGAGCAGCTCTGAAGGTGAGGAGCAGACCTAGAGCTGGGCTGTGGTCTGCACAGGGAGCTGCCAATGGGGTACCAGCCCCCTTTGCTGGATGTGGGGCTGGTCCTGCCCCAGGTGAAGGACAGTCCTGGGAGCATCCTCTCGAGGTGGCAGCAGCTCAGTGGGACCATGCCACGCAGAGGTGGGAGCTGCAGTGACGTGCCCTCCCCTGGTGGAGACCTGCAGGAGCCCTCCCCATCACTGGGGTGGGGACAGGGGGCACCCCGAGCTCTGCACCCCTGTCCTGTGCCATCCCCCAGGGCTGCCTGTCCCCCTTCCCCAGGGCACAGCTCCTGCTGGAGCTGGAGGAGCTGGAGGGGCCTTGCTCTGCCCCCAGCTGCTGTGAGCTTCTGGCTGTGCCCTCCAGGGGCAGAGAGGCTGCCTGGACAGCCCGTGTTCCTCCTGCTCTGGGCAGTCGCTGTGGCCATCCTGCTCCCCCTGCCTTCCCCTGGAGATGAGGGTGTTTGAAATGAGTGTCTCTTCCCAAGCCTGTTCCTGCAGTTACGGCTGGCTGAGTAATTAAAAGATGTTGTCTGAATAATTTATATGGAAACTATTGCAGTTTTTGCAGAACAGATATTCAGATATCATTCAACCAGCTCTGCCTGCTCTGGTCCTACATGTCGCAGTGGGTGACATCTCCTGGCCATGGCAATGGTGTCCTCAGGCCAGTGCCACGCTCCCTGTGGTGCCCTGGGCAGTGCCAGGCGCTCACACACCCACGTGCACACCCACATGTCCCCTGAGCATGCACGGGCACCCAGTGTGCAGAGAATGTGGGCACTGCCAGCATTGCCCCAGCCCACCCCTGAATCCATTGAAGTCCAAGACCCTTTTACTAAGACATCTCCAAAGATACTGCACAGCCTGGAGCATCTCTGTGCCAGGCCAGGCTGAGAGCCCTGGGGCTGCTGAGCTGGAGAAGCCTCAGAGGGGATCTGAGCAGTGCTGAGCAAGAGCTAAAGGGCCCCGGGGGGCAAGAGGCTGGGGCCAGACTCTGGTCAGTGGTGCCCAGTGACAGGACAAGGGGCAACAGGCACCAACTGGAACCCAGGAGGTGCCACCTGAGCAGCAGGAGAAACTTCTTTGGTGTGAGGGTGCAGAGCCTGGAGCAGCTGCCCAGAGAGGCTGTGGAGTCTCCTGCTCTGGAGAGATCCCAAACCCTCCTGGCTGTGACCCTGGGCACCCTGCTGTGGGTGAGCTGCTGGAGCAGGGGGTGGGATGAGATGATCTCCAGAGATCCCCTCCAGCCCCCACGCTGGGGTTCTGCTCCCTCTGAGCGTAGCCTGAATCCAGCACAGCTTCTCAACCATAGCTGGGCTTAGTACCCACAGTGATTTAAGACCATCTGCTTTAAATGGGATCATAATATTCTTACTCATCACTTTTAATAATGATGTTACTACTTAATGATGCACAAAACTGTCAGAATAAGACAGATGTAAACCTGTTTGACATCAGATTTAGCTGTCAAAGGAACGGCTGGAGGGGAGCACGTCTCTGCTGACTCGAGGCATCACCACTCCACTCCTTGAGGGTTTTATGTTTCTTTCACTTAATTGTTGGTTTCTGCTTGAAAAGTCAGAAAGTTACTTCAGGTCGAGGAGAAGCATTTTGTATTTGAAATGAAAAGATAAAATTATTCCCATTAATGAAATTTTTAGGTCTGCGTGCTGAGATAATAACATGAGGTAATCACATCTCATGCTTCAGGGCTTAAACTGATTGACTGTGAGGGTCAGGAATTATTTTTCCTATTCCCTGAAGAAGTGAACAATGGGCTGCTGAACAATGGGGGGTTACTCGTTTGTCCCCAGAGGATGGAGGGACCGAAGGGCCCCTCTCTGCAGGGGGCACTGGGGTGAACGCTGAGCCCAAGCGCAGCCGGGCAGGAGCTGGGGGGTCTGGGAAAAAAATCCACGCACGTGTGGCTCTTCCCACCTCTTCCCACATCTGCACACACGTGTGGCTCTTCCCACATCTGCACACACGTGTGGCTCTTCCCACACCTGCACACAGCAGAAGTTTATTTGCAGTTCACAGTTTCCTGCTGTGCATTCCCAACCCCCCCGGCGGCCGCTCCCCCTGCGGGCTCCTCGCCAGTCAGGTGCTGCCTCGGCAGGACCTATTGTGGGACTTTTCTCTCATACATTTTCTGGTTTATAATTCAAGAACACGGTTGTGAAGATTGCCTTTTTTCCCATCAAAAAGGCACAGATAAAAGCTTATGACGGTGGTGAGGAAATACGTGTTCTGCTCTGATAAGGGGTGAGGGAGAGGAAGGTGTTCCAGCTGTATCAGTGCAGAGCCTTGGCGGGGCCCTTGGAAATTAAACTCATTACTTAAAGATTTCACCCAGCAGATTGCAAGACTTTCTGCTTGGAGGGTACAGAGCTTCCTGGAAAAGATTTTGACTGCGAGTCCAGATGAAGCCACGGAACAACTACTGTGCATCCTCTGAGGTGCAGAGCTGGTCTATGTCCAGACCTAACACAACAAAACAAACCACACCAAGATTCATTCATTCAATGGCACATGAAAGTAGTTGTCGTGATGTTAGAGATGCTCAGGTCTGATATTTTACTCCTGAGATACCTGTTGTGGAGAAAAGAAATTGTGAGCCTCGGTCCTCTCTGGTACGAGAAGGGTGAATGCTCCTCCTTGGGCATCCTCTCACAGGAGGTTTTAGGATGCTCCTGTGTCCTCCTCAGCACCCTCCAGGGGATGAGGGCAGATTTTGGAGCAGTGCCATGGGCAGGGTCTCTGCGTCCCAGCAGGTCACTGGTACCTAAGCAACCTGAAAGGAGGTTGAAGCAAGGTGGGGATGGTCTCTTATCACACCTAACAAGTTCTAGGACAAGAGGGAAAGGCTTCAGGTTGCACCTGGGGAGGTTTAGGCTGGTCATGAGGAAAAATTTCTTCATTGAAAGGGTTGTAAAGCCCTGGCCCAGGCTGCCCAGGGCAGTTCAAACACTGTCCCTGGACACATTTAAAAGCTGTGCAGATGTGGTTCTTAGGGATGTGGTTCAGTGGTGGACTTTATAGGGTTGAGTTAATGGTTGGGCTTGATGATTTTAAAGATTTTTTCCAACTGAAACGATTCTATGATTCTAACCTTTGGGAGGGGACCTGGGGGCCAGAGCCTCACCACGTGTCCTCCCCCTTTTCCAGTCTCTGAAGGTGCTTCTTGCTCATGAGCACAGAGAGCTCCTTGTAAGTGCTGACCCCGAGCAGATGCTGGGGCCCCATCCCTGACCCCACTGGTGGGGGCTCAACCTCCCAGCAAGGAGATCCCACCTGTCCTGGGTGTGACAGTGTCCACGGCCAGCTCGCCAGCTCTCCCTGCTTCTGGGGCTGTCAGGGAGGACATCAGCCAGAGGCAGGTCAGGAGCCTGGTGTGTGGCTGGAGTGGGCACCTGCCTGGGCACCTGCCCGTGGCTTCCCCTCCCTCCACCTCCTGAGCTGCTGCTGTGGTGCCACGTTTGATAAATGAGCTAGTTTCTAAATGCAGATTTGAATTTTGGCTCCAAGTTTTATTCCGTGGAGCTGGGAATGGGGCAGTGCTTCAGGAGGAGAGCAGTCCACTGCACATTTTGGATCATTCATGCGCTTTTCAAAAAATATCTGGCTGCCAGCCTTGCCTCAGAAACATCATCCTGGTGGTTTGGGAACTGAGCAACTGTTTTTACTCTTGCTGACTCTCTGGGCGTATCTTTTAACGGGCTGCCCAGGGAGGCTGTGGAGTCTCCTGCTCTGGAGAGATTCCAAACCTGCCTGGACACCATCCTGGGCACCCTGCTGTGTGTGAGCTGCTGGAGCGGGGGGTTGGAACCTCACAGCAGAGCTGCTGGTGTGACCTGGTGGGATTTTGGGCAGTGCCAGGTTCCCTGTTCCCAGCAGGGCATGACCCCTGTGCCCAGTCCCCGAGGCGGGCACTAGACCTGGGGAGATGATGAGTGGCACCATGCTGAGGAGATGCTGGTGGGCACCATGCCCGCTGCCAGGGAGGGGCTGGGGGTGTGTTGGCAGGAGGGAAGCCCCACTGCTGCCCGGGCAGTGCTGCCTGCTCAGCCCTGAGGGGTCTGGGGAGGAGAGCCTGCAAAAGCACCCCTGGGAGCTGTGTCTGCTGCCTGCAGAGGGGGAGATGCTGCTCTGGGCTTCCTCACAAGCAGCTTTTCCCCTGCTTACAGCTGTGCTCCATCCTGTCCTGTCAGACTCTCCATCTCCAATATCTCTGCTCAGCCTGGAGGGAAGATAAGACCCTTTTTGACTTAATCTGGGGAAACAGACTTACATCAACCTGACTGTATATATTTTGTCAAAGCAACGATCCAGTGAGAAGCAGTTGAGGTCACCCTCAGGGCTGCTCCCCCTCTGCTGCTCCTGTGCTGCTCCTGCTCCCCAGGAGACTCGTCCCTCGGGGCCACTCTCCATGGACAGCACCGTCCCTGTGCCCCCACCTCTCCCCAGGAAAGGTGCAGGTTGGTGCAGTGCTGCTCACCAGGGTGCAAGAGGAAACAAAGCAACTTTACACTGCTTAAAACCCAGAGCGAGCAACGAATGGTCCTGTTGGGAAGTGCAAACACCCTCGAGCTGATCCCCCAGCCTCCCGTGCCCACTAGAGCTGGATTTGCTTTTCATGGGTTGCATGTTGTTCCTCATGTAATGTCTGTCTGCATATATTCAGTTTTAATTCTGTTTTAATCACTATTTTCACACTCACTCTTGGCACACAGGGAACTTGTCAATTATTGGCTATTTTTACTGTTTGAATACTGAATTTAATCCTTTTTTTTTTTCCCTCCCCAGTAAGAGATGCTAAAAACCTAGTTCCTATGGATCCTAATGGCTTGTCAGATCCCTATGTGAAGCTTAAACTAATCCCTGACCCCAAAAATGAAAGCAAACAGAAGACCAAAACTATCAAGTGCTCCCTGAATCCTGAGTGGAACGAGACATTTAAATTGTAAGTACAAGAAAAACATTTGAACTTGTAAACTAATTTTTCTTATCCCTAAGAATGAATGTGATTGTATTTGCTCTGATTTAATTATTCAAAGACATTAAGCTGATTCAACTCAGAAATAATTATTTGCAGTGCTGTGAGTGTGGCTCAGAAACACTCAGACCCCTGCCCTGCTCTCTGGTCCATGCCAAGCGTGCCAGGGCAGGAGCTCTGTGTCCTCCCTCCCAGCAGATGTGCCCAGGAGATGAGATGTTAAAGCCCAATGGTCATCAAAGACCATCCCTTCAGTCTTCATCTGTGTTCTGAGGGAGTGTGAAGGGGCAGGGGGGCAGAGCCAGGGCTGCCAGGCTAAAGCCATCCCTTTTGCTTTCCCCTCTTGCAGCCAGCTGAAGGAGGCAGACAAGGACAGGCGGTTGTCTGTGGAGATTTGGGACTGGGATCTGACCAGGATGTTAAAGCCCAATGGTCATCAAAGACCATCCCTTCAGTCTTCATCTGTGTTCTGAGGGAGTGTGAAGGGGCAGGGGGGCAGAGCCAGGGCTGCCAGGCTAAAGCCATCCCTTTTGCTTTCCCCTCTTGCAGCCAGCTGAAGGAGGCAGACAAGGACAGGCGGTTGTCTGTGGAGATTTGGGACTGGGATCTGACCAGCAGGAAATGGGATTTCTGAGCTGCAGAAGTCAGGAGTCGATGGATGGTAAGAGTTGTGCTTGTTTTAAAAACACCAGAGGGGAAGAAAGGAGTCCTGATCTCTCTGGGGGTGGTGGAAGGGACGTGGCAGCCCGTCGTGCTCCACCAGCACCCTTCTGTCCAAGGACCCAGCCCTCCAGCTCTGCTCCCTTGCAAGCTGCTGCCCCACCTCTCGGACTGGTGAGAGCCACTGGTGCTGTGCTGGGAGTGGGGTGTCACCCAGAGGTGCCAGGACAGCATCCAGATGCCCAGCTGGCTTTGGGTCACCTCCTGTGTCCACCTGCCTCTCGTGGGGTTACTCGGGGGGCTTTTCCCTGCCATGGGCACACACAGCCCAGAGAGCTGACCCAACCTTGCTGAGCAAGCATCTCCAGGCTTCTCTGGTTGCATTCCCTCTGTTTCAGCCCCAGGGAGACAAGGTGGTTCCCCAGGCATGCAGGAGAGCAGGGCTGGGAGCACCCACCTGAGGGCTCTGAACACAGACTGGTGGCAGGGTGGGTGCCAAGGGCACTGCTCGGGGGAGGGCACTGCTCCCAAAGGGGGTGAGCACTGGGGGAAGATGAACACTGTGGGTCTGACACCCACGCTGAATCTGCCTCTTCAGGTCCATTTTCTCTCCCCCAGCAGGACACATGGTGCCTTTTTCCCCTTTTATTCCCCCCCCAGCCACCGATGCCCGAGAGCTGCCACCTCCCCCTGTCAGGGGATAACTGGGAGTGCGGATTTTATGTCCTTTGAAACCCAAACCTGGGTGTTGTTAGTTTGCATTCCGTGAGCTGAGCAAACAGCCCAGACTCCTTCCCTCACTTGGAGCAGGGAGGCAGGAGCAGGAGGAGTTGCCCAAGGGGCTGACCCAGCACAGGGAGCTGGGCTGGGGGCTGGCACCATGCGGGGCACCCGCTGCCTGCCTGGGCATAACTGGGGGGGCTCCTGTCCCCCAGGGAAACCCAACCCGTCCCGGGGC
>NW_008584894.1:9048-17818 GCF_000691845.1 Merops nubicus
CAGGGGGGGTCGGGCTCTGCTCCCAAGGAACAAGGGACAGGACAAGAGGGAACAGCCTCAATTTGCCCCACGGGAGGTTGAGGTTGGACATGAGGAAAAATGTCTTCTCCAAAAGAGTTGCCCAGGGCTGTGCCAGGCTGCCCAGGGCAGTGGTGGAGTCCCCACCCCTGGAGGGGTTTCCAAGCCGTGGAGATGTGGGGTGAGGGACACGGGGCAGTGGGGACCTGGCAGGGCTGGGTTAATGCTTGGACTTGATGAGCTTAAGGGTCTCTTCCAATGAAAATACTTCAGTGATTCTAGCACATGGCAGGGCTCAGCCTGCAGCCTCGCTTGCCAGAGAACAAGCCCTGATTGAGATGTGACTTCTGTTTTGGAAAACAAGGAGAAAATTTTCACTTCCCCCCCAGATTTTCAGTCACCTGTAAGGACATGTGTGTGTGTCATGGGGCTGGTGCACTGCTGGTCCTTGGCACAGCCCAGAGCCTGATCATTTCCCCAGCCTTTCAGAAGTCATGTAAGTGGGTATCTCAGTCATTTCCCTTGTCACAGCATCTGGCTGGAATAAACTGGAGAAGGAGCTCTGATGCATATTTCATAGCTAAACAACTGCAGCTAATGGAGAAAACAAGCCCAGAGGACGAGCCTGTGCTGTGCAGACTGTGCTTTGTTCCTCCAGTGCAGCCCCTGCAGCCAGCTGATCACAGCCCTGTGCCTGTGGAGGGTTCACCAGTGGAGCTGGGCTCTGCCCGGGCTCACCTCTGGATGAGGTTTCCCCAATTTCTGATTATTGCTGCTTAAACTTTTTTCCTATTTTTTTGGATGAGCATCTTGGCTTTGTGCTCACAGTGGTTGGCACCAGACCAGCCCCAGCAGGTTCCATGTGCTGGCCCCATGGAGCCCAGCCTGCCTTGGCACCTTGGGCTGCTGGGGCAGGAACTTGCCCACATATTTGCCCGTGGCCATCATGAGAAAGATGTGCTTTTCCTCTAGGTTTTTGGGTCAGGCTTATGTTTTGGAAGAGACCTGGGTGCTTTGTGGTGTCTGCCCCAGCAGGCCGTGGCTGTGCTCCCTGGGTTGTAGTGACTGGGGTCCCCAGGACAGCAAGGGACCCCAGAAATGACCCTCCACTCAGGTGTGTGTCTGGGAGCTTGCTGAGTTGATTTGGGGTTGTGAGGTTTGGGGGATCTTCTCACCTTGGGGAAGGGTCACCTGGACCCTGGCACAGCAGAGCAGAGCTGTGCCTGGAGTGGGAGCTGCACTCCTGCCTGCCCACGGCCCCACCAGCCATCCTGACCTGAGGCTCTCACTGTGTCCTTCCAGGTTTAAGCTGCTGAGCCAGGAGGAGGGGGAGTATTTCAACGTGCCAGTGCCTCCTGAGGGAGAAGAAGGAAATGAGGAGCTGAGGCAGAAATTTGAGGTGAATTGATTTCTTTTGGAGACTCAGGGGTGTTTCTCACTGCCTGCCGTGCCCTCGGGAAGGGGCTTTCCCTGCCAGCCCCTGCCCAGCAGCACGGGGAGCATGGACCAGGGTACAGCCCATCACTCCTCCCCCCTGCTTAGCACCCACTCCCAGGGACCTGAGCCCTTGGCTGGTCCTTTGGGGGCTTTGTGGGGCACACCTGGCTCCAGGGCATGAGCTGCCAGTGGTGCTTCCAGAAGGTAAGTTGCTCAGGTCAGTGCCTCTGAAGAAGTGAAGCTTTCCAGCGGTGGTTTGGCTGTGTTAAATAATTCACAAGGACCATGTGGGGGTGGAATGTTTGTGACACTTCCCCAAGAGGTTCCTGCCTTGCTGGGTCAGGTCGTGGTGCCAGGCTGGTGCTTCCAGGGCAGGGGAGACTGGGCAGCCCGTGGGTGCTTCGGGCAGTCCTCTGGTCACTCCTTGGGCTGCTGCAGCATGAAGCACACAAGGGGCTGGGAGCAGCAGTGGCCCAAGGGACAAAGGGGAGCTGGACAGATGTGCCAAAGGGCATCATTTGGTAGAGGTCTGCAGAAGAGCAGGCTGAGGCAAAAGGATTCAGACACACCAGGAGCTGGAAATGTAGGGCATGCAGTTTTCTGATGGGTTGACAGGGTGGATTTCATCGTAGCACATGGCATGAGCCATCTCACCCTTCTGGAATTCCCCCTGCTGATCTGGAAGTACCTCCCTGCACACGTGTGTCTGTGTGTGCAGCAGGAGCAGATCAGCTGGGAAAGGGAGCAGTCGTTCCTGCTGGGTGAGAGAGATGGAAATGATTCTTTGGCACTTAACGTGAGGTTGAAAATACCCCAGAGAATACTGCACAGTGCAGAGTTTTGTGTAACACTTGCTTGGCACCTTGTGCTCCCCTAAGGTTGTGCTGGATCCCGTGTCTCTGCTGCCTGTGGGGCATGGAGGAGCCTGAGATCCCATCATTTCTAAGAAGTCCTTTCTCCTTACTGCAAAGGAAGCAGCATAGCAAACATCCCCCTTTCATTTGCATTTTCAGACAGTGGCTGCCTTTCTGTCAGGGTTACAATTTGTGTTTGCCAAAATGAGTGGAGCGTAGCTAAATAAGGAGATACTTCATTTAATATGTTCCCAATGCTGTATTCCAATCAAAGGGAGATGAAGATCCGGGCTGTCCCCAGGTGACCTGATGTAACCCTGCTCTGCTCTCAGCACGTGCACACACTGTTGGTACATCAGTTCTACCCTCATTCTGAGGTGCCATTTTAATAGGATTTGTTCATCTGTTTTTAGTGTCATGCTGCTGGTTATGAATTAATATAATTAAGATAAATTAAGGTATGAATGTAATTGGATTTGGAGCTAATCTCAGAAAGAAACTCCTTAGCCCCCGAATGTTGTGGCAGCCTCTGTCGCCTGCCTGGTGGGCTGAGAGTGGGCTGGGTTTTCAAGAGGGTGGTGGCTGGGTGAGCTGGCACAGGGTGTGGGGGATCCCGGATGGCATCTGCACCCAGCGTTGCCAACAGAAATGCTGCTGGAGCTCTGGGCCTGGCAGCCCAGGCAGTGCCAGTGAGGCAGTGATGTAACTGTCGATAACCTTGGTACCACTCCTGCATCCTGCGTGTGCTGCTCTCTCAGCCCTGAGCCAGGGTGATCTGATGGGCCAAGAGTGACATCTGTGCTAATTGGACTGGGGGCTAATTGGTCCAGCCCAGTGACAGTGAAGGTAGATGAGTGACAGTGCCTGGCCCCTCGCTGGGGACAGCCAGTGGAGCAGCAGGGAGTGCGGCCGGCAGCTGCAGTCTCCGTGTGGACTCAGCCCTTTAATCTGACAGACTGGGAGTCGTTTCATGGTCCTGATTTTGGAGGGTGGCTCGGTGCTGTCTGGGTCAATGCCCGAGGCATGCAGAGAGGGTGGGAGGCCAGGGCTTGGTGCTGCTGCCAGCTCTGGCCCCTGTGGGTGGAAGCAGAGAGCAGGCACCTGGGGAAGGTGCTGGTGATACCTGTGAAAAGCAAAGGACACAAAAGCGATGGGCTTTTCTGAGTGAGTGTGGCTGGGGGATTTCAGGGAGCAGAAAAGTGGCTGCAGAGTCTTGTCACACCTGGGCTTCCCCGGGGAGCTGGCCCAGCAAAGCTGCTGCCAGCACCCAAAAGCATCAGGGCTGGTGGCACCAAGGATCTGCACAGGCAGGAGCTGCATCTGGGCAGATTTCCCTGCCAGCCTCTGGAAGGTTTCGGTGATGCTCGGGTCCAACTCCCCAAAGAGGCTTCAAGGAGAAGTGTCTATTTGCTACTCAATAAGCCATGGAAGATCTTGCTGGATGATTGATCTGGACATTACTGAATTAAGTCTTGACTGTTTTTTGGTGTAGCCGAAGCTTTCCCAGAGCCTAGGAATGAATGTGACCCATCTGGAGACTCCCATGAAATGAGCCATGTGTGGAATGGAGGAGTTGCCCTTATGGTCATCAGTGTGAACTCCATAATTGTAGCACAGGACTGAAGAGTTGGTTCCTTTGTTTCCTCTCTTTTTTTGACCTCACTGGGGTTTGGAACTAGGTGATGTTTAAGGCCCCTTCCAACCCAAACCATTCTGTGATTCTATGATCTCATTTATATATAACTTCCCTGAATATCTAAGAAAAGAGAGTTCTAAGACAAGAGCTGGCATACAACCAATGGCCATCAGCAATATAAAAAGCTGACCAGCTGCTCTTGTTGCATTTTGGGATGTTCCAGTGGGGTTAACACGGTCTGTGTGTTGGAAGTCAGATGGTGAGCTGTCACTGGATCAGAAAATACATGGTCCAGAGGTGTCCTTTTGCTCTGCAGAGTACACCTGTACCCTCACCTCGCAGCCCCTTCCCCTCCTGCACCCTGCTTTGTGAGCAAGCCAGGCTCAGAGGGGCAGGAGCCTCCAGGCAGGCAGCATCCCGAGGAGGGCTGTGGGGCTGGGGGCTGTCACGGGGCATCAGACAGGACTGGAAAGCAGCCTGCACTCCATCTGTGTTAGTGCTGCGTGCCCCTGCCTGCCCCTGGGCAGCACAGAGCAGCAGGATGTCTGGCACCCAGCTGGGAGGGCTGCAGGCTCAGCCGGGGTGCTGCGGGGGGCACCTGGGTGCCCGTGGAGCTGCCAGCCTGAGCAGTGCCTCTTCCTGGCCCTGAGAAGGTGCCATTCCTGGCTGAGGTCCTGCTGCAGCACCAGGCACGTCCTGGGCTTGGCAAGAAACCCCCTGAGACAAAAGCCCAGCGTGAAGCCTTGTGCTGCATCCCCTGCCAGCTCTGCTCGGTCTTTATCAGCCGCTTCCTGGGACAGCTTGAGAGATGTGAACGTCAGCTGCTGTTGCATAAATTCAGATGTAGTAAATTAACTATGACAAATGGAGCTGGATAACGAAGGTCAAGTGCTTTTTTTTTTAAAAAAAAAACAAACCTGTGAGCAATATTTGGCACGGTTCAGCTGTAAGCCTCAAAGAGGTCTCAAGACTGTGTGAGTGTTAGTAATGTATTAAAAATGGGTTAAAGGACTTTTTTACTCAGAGAGTACTTAGAGACACTCAGTAGCAAAAGCAAGATGCTTCACTTGGGTGTGATGATCATCTCTGTATCTCCCTAACTCTTATTCTGGGAGCAAGAACAGCACAGCAGCAGGAAGGAGCTGAGCTTATTGTCACACTTGGGTGCTGGGTGCTCGCCCAGGTGCCCCCTGGCACTGCAGGTAATGCCATGCCTGGAGCTGGCTGGGCTGAAGGAGATGAAAATCCTCATCCTTCCCACCTCTTCATGTTGCTCTTTTCCACTCTGCTCAAGGCTGGAAGCCTCCCCTGGCTTTGGTCAGGGTTTGAGAGTGCTGTGCCCTGGGGTGCAGCCCTGTGGGAGGGGGACGTGGGCTCCTCAGACCCAGGGGGGTGCTCTGGGGTGACGTTTAATGGAGATGTAATGCTGCCCTGGGATTTAGCACAGCTTGTCTGCACAGAGGTTAATGTAGTGTCAAATCTGATCTGACAAGATTGTTTTTCAGCTGTGGTAGAGTCCTTGGGAAGCTTTTGCAGAATATGACTGTTCTGCCTGCTGATAAGTACACGTTTCTTTTGGAGATACCTTTGTAATACAGGGGGTGAGGAGTGGTGGGGGCAAAGGTACACAGTGCAGGGCTGGCTTCGTGGAGGCTGCTCGTGGTTGGCTGCCCACATTTGGATCCCTCTTTGGCCAGGTTCAATGAGAAGCTTTCAGCTGGTGCCAGAGCTGAAGGCTTTGGCCTCACAAATGGGAAAGGGTCAAGTGCTGCGTGCCTGAGGCTGGGCATTCTTCTCACCAGAGATGATACTGTATTTTTTTGGATAAGATTTTGGAGTTTGCACACTGAACCACCTGGTGCAGTCATTGCTTCACCCTTGGTGTTCTGGGATGTGTCTGGTGAAGCTCCTCGTGGTGGGATGAGCATCCCACCAGCAAGGACTCAGCTCGTTTGCAGTGGAGTGCTCTGCCTGGGTGTCCCCTTCTCTTGGGAAAGCTGCAGGAGCCCCAGGATCACACCGAGGAAAACCCCTCATGGATTTTTCCTCTCCAGTGCCAGCACGTGTGCCCGTGGCAGGCTGGTGTGTGCCACGTGTGCTGGCAGCAGGGGCTGGGGGCTGCTGGAGGGTTTCAGCCCCTCCCTGGGGCAGAGCTGCCTTAGCAAGTGTGAGGTTTGCACATCCTGGAGACCCCCTTCCTTTAGTTTTCAGTGCAGGAGTTTTTCAGATGTTCGTAGGTGCTGCAGGTGACCTTGAATGGGGAATTTTAGAGCCCAGAGAACCTTGCAAGAACCAATTAGCAGCAGCAAAGGCTTGGAGATTACTTGTGAGGCTCCTATCTGGAGGAGCTGCGATCAGCAGCCAAATTGAACTGCTGGAATCGGGTTAATGGAATTTCATGCTAGACTGAGCTCAGTGCAAGCCTTACACTGTCGCATATTTCTAAAAATTAAAGCGGAATAAATTGTGAGATAGCTTTTACAAACTGTGGTTAAGATGAGATAGCCCCTGCACCAATGAGGAGGTGCCGAGCCACCGAGGAGAGTTTGTGTTTAAAAATGTGGGGGTTTGTGAGGCTCCTTAATAAGCCATTGTGAGTGCAGCAGCTCGCACGGTTGCTTGGGGATGCAGGAGGAGTGCTTTCTATTCTGGTTTGTTCAAAATGCATCTGTGGCTTCCTACGTTCAGCCTGAGCTGGCACGGGAGGGCAATGCTCTTCAGGATCAGAGAGTAAAGGAGGTGGAGCGGGGTAAAAACTCCTCTGTTTTACCTTTATGTTTTTATATTCACCTGCTCTTTTCTGGTGAGGTGAGAGACAGAAGCCAGCGCTGAGAACACAGAGCTTGTTTAAGCCCCAGTTCTGCCCTCGGGATGCCCTAGAGCAGGTTGTGGGGCAGCTCCCCGGGTGCCCTGGCTCTGGGGAAAGGGGCAGCGGGGTAATGGGCAGAGGTGGTTCCCAGTTGCTCTCACAGAGCCTAACTGGGAACCCAGTGAACAGTGCAGTGTGTTTGGGCTGGTAACTTCCCCAGTGCCCTTCCTGGTGCTGCCCATGCCATGCTTAGGGGAGAGGTTCCTGCAGCTCAGGGTGGGGTCTGACCTGATTCACGTGGGATCTCGGGAGCACTCGCTGGCTTTGTGAAGACCTTTCTCTCCACTGTTTTCAGTAACCTCTTCTCTTCTCTCCCATCCCATCTCAATCTTTGCAGAGAGCCAAGATTGGGACGGGCTCCAAGGCTGCAGACGAGAAGACGACAAACGCCATCTCCAAATTCGACAACAACGGCAGCAGGGATCGGATGAAGCTTTCAGATTTCAACTTCCTGATGGTGCTGGGGAAGGGCAGCTTTGGGAAGGTGGGCTCCTGCCCGGGGCACTGGGGTCCCACAGCCCAGGTTGTTGGCTCCCTCTGGGCTCTGCGACTGCTCTGTCAGTGCTGAGCCCCGAGATGTCTGATCAGACCAGCACGCAGCTCCAGGGGCCTCTTCTGGGCAGCAGGGGCTCTGCTGTCTCTTTAAGGCTCCTTTTTATTTGGCTCTTTTTTTTTTTTTTTCCCCTCCTAATAATTACTAATATATGTGAACATTTTAATTAACTTTCCAGGCTGGTTGAGTTGTAACAGGATTTCATTCTTCTAGTAATTATGTGACTCTGAGCCTTCATTTTTCTTGGGCTCTTGCCAACTTTGTCATGGTTTCCATTAGAAATTCCAGTGCTCGAGTGGCTGCTCGGGCTTCTCAGCCTGGAGCAGGCTGGAAGGTGGGCAGGAGAGTGGGCACCAGCGTGGGCTGTGCTGGTGGGGTGGATGGCCTGACACCACTGCAGGAGGGAATTGCCTCAACTGCAGGGAGTGTTGCTCTGTCCTCAGGCACGTCACTGGGGCAGGCAGTAGGTAAGGAGTGGATGCCAGGGAGTGATGCCCTCATCGCCTGCTGAGCACCAGGGTGATGCTGCCCCTCACACTGGCACCTATTCCCCCCCCAGCCTTTTGCCACCGACCTCCTTGCTCAGGGAGGTCCCAGCCCCTCTGGATGGGCGTTTGCTCCCTCTCGGGAGGAGGAGAGTGAGATCTGCTGAAGCATCTGTGACAGGAGGAGAATGGGGAGTTCCTGCTGGTGCCCACACCCAGAGCAGTTCCTGTGCCAGGGGAGGAGGCTGTGGCTGCTCTCTGGTTTGCCCCTGTGCTGGGGGTTGGCAGGCTGGGGGAGCAGGACCACCCCGAGCCTTGTGCCCGTGCTGCTGTCACTCAGCAACGTGAAGGTGTCCCCATTTCCACGTGGCTTTTGCCCCCTCTTCTCTCTCCCACCCCCTAGTCCCTTTTCAAGTCTACGTCTGGCATCTGGAAACGCTGTAGTTGTGGTTTCCCCCCCTCTTTTCTTTTAATTTGAGAAACATTAGCAAACTCTTCAGTCGGCATCGTGGCTTATGTAAGGGAATGTGTGACAGAAACTGTTCCCTGGAACAGAATGTTATAAATATGCTAATTAGCGCTTATTAAAACAGCACATTGGGTTCTATGGCTGGAGGCAGCCTCACGTGTGCCTGCACCTCGCCAGGGAGTGCTCCCCACTCCCCTCCCACCTCCCTGGCACCCCTCTCCCAGCCCAGGGACACCGCGGTGGCACGGGGACAGCGGGGTGGCACGGCTCAGGGTGCCCGGGCACGGGGCCTGGCTGCAGGGGACACTGTGCTGTGGCACCTCCAGGGCAGGGACATCCTCCTGCAGGGCTGGCACCGCTGCTGCGTGTGCTGCCAGCCCCTCCTCTGCCAGCCCCTCCTCTGCCAGCCCCTGCTGCTGCGGCTCAGGCAGGCTCTGAGGGGGCATTGG
>NW_008584894.1:17842-25614 GCF_000691845.1 Merops nubicus
CCCCTGCTGCCCACCCCGTCATCCGCCGGCCCCTGCTGCTGCGGCTCAGGCAGGCTCTGAGGGTGCTTTGGAATGAATTCACACTGCTTTAGGGAGCCTTTGTCTCAGGCACGAGCTTATTAACCCGTGGGCATCAGCAGCTCAGAGTTACTGGTTAGCATTTTCTCCTCTGCCCCCTCCTGGGGGTGCTGGGCTCACAGTTGGACGTGATGATCTTAAAGGTCTCTTCCAACCAGAACGACCCTACGACCCCGTGACTCTGCGGCTCTCAGGGGTCAGCAGCACCAATGTGTTGGCCTTAGTGGAGTGTAATAGACTAGCTTTCTCCACATTCACCATCAAAATATCTCCAGTTATGGTGCTGGAGCATTCTCAAACAAATACTCTATATTACAGGAATAAATCAAGTTAAATATCAGCCTTTTCTGCACCAAAAAAAAAAAGATAAAAGAATGCAGTCTACCTTCCAGAGAGTGAGCTGGCAGATGGAGGTCCCCACAGAGCCAGCAGCAAGGTTTAGGGGGTGGGAAAGTGCCCTGGTTTGGAAAACAGCTCAGGGGCAGGGCTCAGGCGTGCAGTCCTGGCTCAGGGTGTCCAGCCCCTGGGCACAGGCTGCCCTTGGAGCTCCTTGGTGGTCCTGGGTCTCCTTGGGCTGGCTGCAGGGCCCCAGGAGCTCCCAGGAGCTGTAGCTGGTGGCAGTTCTCAGCTGGGCTGGCACAGGGAAGGGAGATGTTCCTGACTGAAGAAGGCAGCACTTGGCACAGCCCACCCCAGGTTTGCTTTGCTGTAGTATAAATAGAGGAATGTTAAATTATGTGGCTTGCTCATATTTTTGCAGCTAATCAATCTGTCATGCTATGAAGCTGTCAGTCTTTTCTAGGGGGTTTTATGGTGTTTTTCTGAGCAGGGCTGATTCTTTTGCCTCTGCAGTTGTGGATTACAGTGCAATGGGAGACAATTTTCATGTCTGTGATAATCTTCAAGCTGTAAAATGCTTTCCTCTCCTCTCTGGGTGTGAGCAGTGGCAGAAGGGCTGGCAGGTGGCACATGTGGGCAAGGACTCAGTCTCTGACTTGCCAAGTTGTGCTCTGGCCCCTGGGCACATGGTGAAGTTTGGGTGCAGGCTCCCTCCTTCACAACGTGCATCCTGTGCACAGCTCTGTGCAGGGGGGATCAAGCTGCACAGGGTGCATCCAACTGGTTCAGTCTTCTTATATTTCCAGTGCAAATGGAGAACAGTGAGGGGCTGGAGCATGTCTGGAGAAGGGCAACAGAGCTGGGAAGAGACTAGAGCCCAAGTGTGGGGAGGAGCAGCTGAGGGAGCGGGGGGTGCTGAGCCTGGAGCAAAGGAGGCTCCGGCGAGAACTTCTGGCTCTGCACAGCTCCTGACAGGAGCCTGGAGCCAGGGGGGGGTCGGGCTCTGCTCCCAAGGAACAAGTGATAGCACAAGAGGGAACAGCCTCAGGTTGTGCCAGGGGAGGTTGAGGTTGTCCCTGAGGAACAATTTCTTGCCCTGGCGGGTTGCCCAGGGCTGTGCCAGGCTGCCCAGGGCAGTGGTGGAGTCCCCACCCCTGGAGGGGTTTCCAAGCCGTGGAGATGTGGAGTGAGGGACACGGGGCAGTGGGGACCTGGCAGGGCTGGGTCACCAGCTGGACTTGATGTGCAGCCCTGAGCTGGGAGCGGGCTGGGCTCTGGCTCTGGCTCCACGCTGCAGGTTTCAGCTGGCACCGGGCAGGCTCGGGGAGACCTGGCCTTGGGGTGATCCTGTAGAGCCCACAGGCTGAGAGCAGCCCTGTCCTCTGCTCCTGCCTGAGCACAGCTCCTGCCTGTCGCTGCGGGTGCAGGAGGGGTTTTCTCGCCTTGCCTCAGCCCAGGGCCTGCAGATCTCTCCTGCCCGTGCAGACTGGCAGCGATCAGAGCACCCCGAACTGTTAGTCTTGACGGGCACTGCTGGAGCTGCTCGCTCTGCCAGCCCAGGCATGAGGAAGAACACAGCCCTGCGTGGTGCTCAGCACCCCCAGTGCCCTCGCTGGGGGTGGATCGATGCCCGGGTTTGGCAGCTGCAAAGTCCTTTTGCCCTTTATGCTCCATCCAGGCGGGGCTGCCTGGCTCTGCTGTGCTCTGGGACTGCCTGAGCCCCTGCACGGGAGGGTGCAGCCTGTCAGTGCCCTGGGGCAGATCTTTGCATCTGCTGTGGTACCACCTCTGCCTCTAGAGACCCAGCTGCTGGCCGTGGCTGTGTCCTGGGTCAGGTGGCATCCTGCTGAGATCCTGGTGGCACCCACCACGCTCCCCAGGGCTTCCTCCCGTGCAGGACAGGCTCTGAGTATTGCTGATGCATAGAAAGCACCTACTCACAGGTTACAGTCTTCATCTTCCCACAAAGTGTGTTCTTGGACCAGTCACTTCTCTTTCTCCAGCACCTCTGAATGGCCAAACCCCATCTGCTTTTATCACTTAAACATCAGCTCTCTGATGCCCCTTTTTAGCACCTCTGCACGGTGACTTGTAAATCTCAGCTCATGTGGCAATGGTGAAGGTGAATGAGGCAGTGACCTGAAGTGGCTCAGTTTGTGCAGAATCACAGGGGGGGCAGAGGTGCAGGCTCTGTGTCTGCTGCCCTGGCACCAGTCTGTCCATGCCCACAGGCACTCCCGAGCTCATGGATTAGGTGCCAAGGGCTGTGGAAAGACACCTCAGGGAGCTGGTAGCAGGAAAGGATGAAGCACAGATCTGGTCCCAGTGCCTGTGCAGCACGCAGAGCTGCTCCAGGCTCCGGGTTCTCATCCTTCTTCAAACATCAGCAGGCAAATGGATCAGTCCCTGAGGGCAGTGGCTCGCTGTCACTGCTCCAGCAGCCCTGCTGCCAGGCGAGGGTGGCGTGTGCCCGCTGCCACCCCGGCCCTGCTGGCGGAATGGAGATGTCAGTGGCTTCCCCAGGCGCCTGGCCGAGCAGCCCTGGTGCCTTTCCCAGCTAATCCTGACAGGCAGCGTGTCAAGGACAGGCAGCAGCTCCAGGGCTGCAGCCAAGTGCCTGGAACGAGCCAGAGCCGCTGGCTTGCCAAAAGTGCTCTTGCCCGTTCTGCTGGTGTGCTCACTCCAGCAAGTGGGTGGGCACTGAAGACCTCGGGCTGTGTCCCCTGCCTTGTCCCCACTCCTCGGGCTGTGTCCCCTGCCCTGCCACCCTTTGTCTCCCTGGGGCTGCCAAGAGGGCTAATTCCACTGTCCTTAGTATCTCAGAGGTCATCCCTGAGACCTGCTCACGCTTCCTCTGCCAATCTGCTGCAGCCTGAAATCCATCTCAGTTCCACCCTATTGGTGGTGACTTCTTGCAATTTATTTTCCAAACATCCCAGCTCCTGTTCCTGATGTGACTGGGAGGATTTCTGCAGCCTCTTTCAAATGGAAGGCAATTCAGTTCCACTGAGCCCTCGAGCCTGACGTGGTGAGGGAGAATGGGAAGCAGAGTGTGGTTCCAGAGTCTTTATTTCGCCGGCAGCCCGAGGAGCAGCTTACGCGGGTGGAACGTGGTGGATCGGGCTGAGCATCCACACTGGGGATTAACGAGGGGGATTTGCACCCACAGAAGCAGAGCATCCCATTTATTGTAATAAATAAACCTGCAAATGGGTGAAAATGGTTTAAAATGGGAGGTTGGATGGATTCTTCTGGATGAGAAGAGCTTCGGTTGGGTGACAGAGCAGCACGTAATTGGGTTTTGATCACTGTGTGTTACGGAGGCAGAGAAAATCTTGCTGTTTTTTTCTTACAACTGGCTATATACTGACTCTGTTCCACTTTAATAATTCAATGGACCCTGTGTCCAGGCTCTTGACGCCCTGAGGGTGCCACACTGGGGCCTGGCTTGGGGTGATGAAGGGTGATCTGTGCCCCAGCCATCAGCAGACCCCTTGGGCTGGGCTGGAAGCGATGTGGCAGCGAGGCAATGCATGCCTCTTGTTAGATGTTGGGTTCCTAAATACTTTAGGAGGTACCAGTGGTAGCTTTCTGCATCATTTGGCACCTGAGTCACCTTTCAGGGTCATGACAGGAGCCACAGGATAATCAGCAGCTGGTATTTGTGACTGTTGGCCATGGCCAGCTAGAAGCGTTGCAGCTGCAGGTGTTCCTCACCTGCTGTGTGTCCTGTCCCTCGTGCAGGTGATGCTGGCAGAGAGGAAGGGCACGGACGAGCTCTACGCCGTGAAGATCTTGAAGAAGGATGTGGTTATCCAGGACGATGACGTAGAGTGCACGATGGTGGAAAAACGTGTCCTGGCTCTCTCCGGGAAGCCTCCGTTCCTGACCCAGCTCCACTCCTGCTTCCAGACCATGGTGAGTGTCCCTGCCACAGCCTGGCCCTGGGCAAGGGGGACCCTGCTGGGCCCTGAACGTTGAGCCGGGAGGTCTCTGATGCTTTGCAAAATGGATTTGAGTCATTTGGCTTCACTGGTGAGTTTGTGAGTGGATACCCCCTTCTAGAGACCCAGTGTCACCGTTATTTGGGACCAGTGCCTCTCTGGCTGGCTGCAGGGTGCCCGGGAGCTGTGCAGATGCAGCTGTAGGGACTTGATCATGTATTTTAGCTTCTCTACACCATACCTGTGTGTTTGTTCACGTTTCTTTTCTGGGCAGACACCACTATGCTTGCAAAAGTGACCTTGTATATTCTGCCGTGGCAGCCCCACAACGTGTCAAATTTCCTTGTAAAAGTGCCTCTGAGAACCAAAGGTGTGTGTAAAGCTGGAGGCAGTAACGTACAGTACCTGCACCCCTGAGAGGTCTCTGTCAGGGAGCTGCTGGTGGCATCAGATGTGGTTTCCCAAGTGCCACCCAGCCCGTGATGTTTGATGTGATTCAATTGCAAAGTGCTGAGCTTTGCCTCGGGGTTCCTTCTTGTGGTCAAAAACCTGAGTGGAGAGTGAAACCCCATGCAAAAAACCATAAATGCAGGAAATTGGGTTTGAAAGGGGCATGGGACTGGGTTTGTACAGATCAGAAGCGGGGACGGGGGCCTTTAAAGCCACCTCTGCTCAGCCATCCAGAGCCCTGTGAATGAAAACCTCCAGGTACGTGTCAGCAGGAGCAGGGAGAGGGAAGCAGCAAGGTCCTTTAGCAGGGTGACAATGCTATCCAGGAGGATTACATTTTAATATTATCCCAGAAATTTCATTTACCAAACACATTCAGTGTATTTCAAGCCTGCGGACCGGCTCTGCAGCACTGTAATCAAAATGTGGCAGGAGAAGCTATTTCACACAGCATCTCTCTGGCATCTGAAGTGAGTCAGCGCAGGATTATTCCTGGCAGACCTATAGTAGCTTAATAGTAATCGTATTTGTAATGTAATCAAAATGTATAGCAGGGTGTATTATCAACTGCCGGCACAAAGCACTTTGATTTCTGGAGGCGCAGGCTGGAGCACTCTTCTCAGCCAGGCTGTTAGTTCAGCCGACTGGTGGGAGAGAGAAAAGCCCCAAATCTGCATTTTAAAGAGAAGGTGAAGATGAGTGATGAGAGAGAAGCCCTGTGCTGGTCTGGCTGAGGGATCACGGGGTGCTCTGTCCCCAGGAGGTGCTGGCTCAGAGCCTGGGTGCCGGGAGGGGGTTCCCTGGGTGTCCCTGGGCCAGTGGTGCCTTTGCTGATGAGCTCCCTTCCCCCTGGGGCTCAGCAGGGACACGGAGACATGGCAGAGAGCCGGTGGCTGGGGAGCTTGGCGGCTGCCCTGGCCCTGGCTCTTGTTCTCAGTGGGGAGCCGGGCAGGAGATGGACCCAAGGAGTGGTTACTCAGGAGGAGGGTGGTGTTGGAGGCAGCCCGGGGAGCTGTGTCTTGGCTGCCCGAGGTGGGGGGTGGGTGTTGTGCCAGCTCCATGCCAGCCTCTGCAGAGGGTGTTTATGTATCCATAACTCTGTTGCTCGGTGAGGTGGGGTGCTCCACACTTGGACAGACCCCTCCTGCTCTGCCAGAGCCAGGGGCCAGGAGCCAGGCCAGCGTTCCATCTCCATCCTCCCCCAGCCTGTGGGCTGCCCAGCCATCTGGCTGCTTTAGTCAGGACATTTTTATTTCTCTGAAGCACCAGCGTTCTCTTTTCCACCCAAGTGAGGAAAGCACAAATCCTGCTTTTAGAGCTCAGCTGGCTGCTTGAGGAGACCAACTTTATAATATTCTTCCTCCTTGAAGTCGGCCGATATATTTAGGAAGCAGCTGCAGGCGAGCCCAGTGCTGCTCTGCTTCCCAGTCACTGTCAGGGGATGGTGGCTGCTGAAGGTGCCTTTGGCACCGACCCTGCAGAGGGCTCTGCTCCCACACTGCTGGGCACCCCACACGCCCAAATCTCCTCCCTACCCCATCAGTGCCACGTGCTTTCCACAGCCCGATGCTGCCGGGGGGGCTGTGCTGCTGTGGGGGGCTGCAGTGACTCCATGGCCCTTATTATGGTAACGATGACATTTGCATGTCTTCTGGGCTCCTTACTGTCTTAAGAGTAGGGCAAGGTTTATTTAAAGAGGAACTGAAGACAGGGAAATGTTCTCCATTATTACACACTCCTGCAGACCTGAAGCTCTGGCAGAGCTCCAGCCTTTGTGTCTGTCCTTCCGTGGTCTGGGGGTACCCCTGGGCTCCAGGGATGTCTTTGGACTCCGAGGCCCCACGACTGGTTTCTGAAGGCTGTGGGAAGGTGCCTGTTGTTAGCAGGGTGACTCGGGGCTGGTGCTGCACAGGGCTTTGCTGTTCTCATCCTTAATCAACACACTCAGGTCAGAGCACGGATGTCTGCTGGCAGGGAGAGCCACTCGGACCACAGGTTGTCCCCCTCCTGCATGCACTCCCACTGCTTCCCCCTCCTCAGGGAACGTCCTGCAGTGGTGTAGGTGGGTGGGTCGGGCAGGCTTGCACAATTTTCTTTACAGTCATTTCCCATTAAAAATCCAGAGCTGTGAACCATCAGGGGAAAGTGGCGTTTCAAGGGCACAGTGAAGGTTTTTGCTGGTGTGGAGCTCCTGCCTGGCCAAATCTTGTGTCTCCCAGGACCTGAGGGCTCATGCTAGAGCTCTGCTTGAGACACAGCCTGCTACAATCCAGCTGCTTTTGTTCTGTTAGTGCATGGTCCTGAGCTTGGTGGGGATGCTCGGGGCTGGTTTCTTGCCTTGATGCTCTCCTTGGGGTTGATCGTGGTCCAGGGTCGATTATAACCTGCCCTTTCTCAGGTTTCTAGCAGTGTTTAGAGGAGTGGGCTGACGTCCAGCAGGACTATCACTGGCCGTGAGTGCAGGAGCTGTGCTGGGTGTGGAAGCCCCTCGCCAGCTCCCTGCAGCCACTGCAGCTCCGGGGCAGTGCCCGGTGCCAGCCCAGCCTGGCTGTGCCAGGGACAGCATGGCACATCACTCTGGAAGCTTACCCAGGAGCTCCTGAGGTCTGTGCCACAGTGGCTGCCACGCTGTGGGAGAGGAGGGGGCTTCCATCTGGAGAGTCTTAATTAATGAAAGTGCACATTACACATCAGAGGCAAAGTCAATGTGTGCTTATGGGTGGCTGTGATTGCACCTGCCAACAAGTGTTCTAATTGATTCAGAGGCACTGATTGACCTGTTTGTTCTGCTCTTAGCAATTACTTAATTAATCAGCCGTGTGTGAAGGTCAGGTTCACCCTCAGGCCAGGCTGGAGGAGCAAGGGGTGCAGCCTCTCCTGCCTCCCCAGCTTGGCTGGGGGCTGCGGGGTCCCTTGTGTGCATCCCCAGCACTGCCAGCGGCTGCTGCCCGGGGGGGGGGG
>NW_008584894.1:25630-26120 GCF_000691845.1 Merops nubicus
GTCACACGGATCTCCTGGTGCCTGGAGCTCAGAGCGTTGCACAGGGATTAGTACATCTGTGCTCAGGGCTCGGTGTGACACGAGCCCCACCTGCACCCCTTGGGGAGGGCCAGGATGGGAATTGTTTTGCTGTGAAAAATAGACCGGAGCTGTCAGTTGCCATGGTCCTTCCTTCTTCCCCCTGCAGATTCCCTGCTCTAATAACTCTGCTGCTAATTGTTTGCTTTTTTCCTTTAGGACCGCTTGTATTTTGTGATGGAATACGTGAATGGTGGGGACTTAATGTACCAGATCCAGCAGGTTGGGAGGTTTAAAGAGCCACACGCTGTGTAAGTTCAGTAGCCCTAGTTTGGCACCTTCAGGGTAGGTATTTGATGTACCTTTGTCATGTAGCTGGAAATATGGTCCAGGCCTTTATGGCCACAGGCTTTTGTGGTGCAAGCCCTGGACAGAAAGGGAGGGGAAAGGAAGGACAGCAGGACAGGGAAGA
>NW_008584894.1:26151-28584 GCF_000691845.1 Merops nubicus
TGACTCTGCCTGGTGCCAAGGATGCTGGGGCCTCCAGCTCATCTTTGGAATACATTGCACTTGTTGCTAATTAAATCAATCACCTTTATAAAAGCACCAGGAAGGGAGGTTTGGGGAGTTCCTGGGAGACAGCAGCAGCAGCCAGTGGGGTCCCAACTGCTGTGCTGCCAGCACGCCTCTGTTCTGCCCTGTGCCCTTCCCCAGGGTGTGAGGGATGTTGGGTCTTTGGCTCCTCTGCTGGGGTTGCCAAACCGAGTGTTAACTGGTGGCTTTTGGCTCCTGCTCCCTGTAACCTGGACAGAGCAGGGTGTGGCCCTGAAAGCCTTCCTGTGCTTGGATAAAGCAGAGCTGGGGTGGGTATGAAGCAGTGCTTTGGACCCTGGCAGGGTGCTCTGAGACCTAGAATGTTCTTCAGTGAAAGCAGAGGCTGTGTGTGTGATCCCCTCGGCCTCCCTGGGGTGACAGACACCTTCTCCAGCTGCACTGGCAGAGCACAGTGACAAACTGCTGCAGATCCCAGTGCTCGCCTAAGGAGACTTTGTGTAACGAGCAGTGACAGTCCCCTGCTAGCCCCCAGCAACCTGCTCCCATCCCTGCCCGACAGCAGCAGAGGGTGCCTGGTGTTGTCCTCCTGTGATGCTTGCCTGGTGTCTCCATGTGGTGGCTGTCTTCACCCTGTGTGCCCAACGTGTTTCCTTCAGTGCTGTTGGATTTGAAAGGTTTTCATTTGGATTCATCTCCTTTAATGACCTGTCTTCCTTTTAAATCTCACACCTCAGGTTCTACGCAGCAGAAATAGCCATCGGCCTCTTCTTCCTGCAGAGCAAAGGCATCATTTACAGGTAGGTGAGCGAGTTCCCCCTTCCCCAAGGCCCCCAGCCGTGGGCAGAGCCCCACGAGGGCCGGGGTGCCCCACAGCTCCCACCTGCTCTGTGACTCTGCCCGGGGCTGTGCCTGCTGCCGGGGCCACGGGCAGGGTCTGGCAGCTACCCATGGAGCACACACCCCCCAGATGGAGCCAGGAGCCTCCTGCTGTCTCTGGGTGTGGGTGAGGTGCTTGTCTTCACCCCCAGTTTGCAGGCAGGCAGCACGGGTTCCTCTCGTGCCTTGGTCTCATGCGTTTCTCTCCATACAACACCAATGCTCTTGGCAGCACCGAGCAGTTCTGAGCCACGTGTTTTGCTGCAGGGCACTATTTTCTTACTGTTAACACTAGAGTAAGTGCTTATGATTGGCTTCTTCTGAGATCTGCAGTGCAAGTCTGTCACTTCTGGTTCAGACGCTGAAATTTGGTTTCCACTCAGGAGGTGCTGTTGGTGTGCAGAGGCAGCCAGGGCACTGCTGGGCCGGGCTCAGAGCCTGCTGGTGAAGCACTAACACCAGTGTGCTGCTGCTCTTCCCTGCTTGGGAGAATTCCCAGAGCCCAGGGTAGAGCAGAGCATCCTAATGAGTGTCAGATACCATTAACTGCTCTGCAAAAAGAAATGCCAGCTGTGCCACTGAAGTTATGAGATGCTGTGAAGACTGTTCTGGAGATGAAAGAAGTGGAGCAAACCTGACGTGATTTTGCCATCAGCTGCTACAGAGAGATTCTAGGTCTTTCAGTCCCCAGTGCCCCTTCCTCCTTCCTTCCTCCGAATCCAAATCCAGGCTCGTGTCCATCTGCCTTTGGCCCATCAGAGTTCAAAGCACTGACACAATAGCTGGAAAAAACAGTCTTAAAAAACAGCAAGAAGTTGTAAATTCTGCATCCTGGGCTCTTCGTTAGCACACTGGAGGCTTGTGTGCTGTGCAGCCCCACAGCTCTGCTGAGCAGCTGCTCCCAGTGGGGTGCTGCAGCTGGGGTCCCTAAGAAGAGGGCTCACACATCACAGTGTGCCCATCGTCCCCTGGGCAAGGGGAAGGAAACGTCACCCTCAGGCAAGGGAAATCTTGCAGGCATGTTCTGCTGCTGCAATGGGGAACGGGGTGGTGCTGTGCTGTGCAGACTGAGCCAGGATGGGCACAGCTCTCAGAACTGCCTGGTAACTATGGGGCTGGTAATGTCTAAATGGCACCTGAAATACTGAGTGTTGCTGCAGAACTGTCCTTCAGGCTGGAGCAGCCACCTCTGGGGAGGCCAGTCAGGGCCAGGAGTCGGGTCAGGAGCTCCAGAGCCAAAACTGGCTCCACAATTTGTGCTAAAGAGCAAAGCTCCTGCAGGGCTGCATATAACTATGTGCATGAGGATCAGAGAGAACCACGATTGATTTGGATTTTCCTGGGGGAGCTCAGCACAGGTGGTGCAGGGACTTGTGCTGAGCAGGCACTTCTTCATTGCTGGTGAGCTTTGATTTTCATAGGTGCAAAAAATGACCTATTAAACCTGTCTCCCTGCTAGATGAGTGTTTTCTGTCACGCACTTAAAAGCAGTTTGCCCAGTGTGGCATTCCT